>NC_063204.1:16670848-16972098 GCF_017589495.1 Alosa alosa
AAGAGGTCTTTTGCCTTTTTTGAAAAATATTTCTGTTAAGGATAAGAGTGCAATTAGAGGAAACGGGAATGCTTTAAAAACATCATTGTGAATTAGGTCCCAAGGGATAATTCACATCGCTTAGGTGCTAATTTCACTTACATTTATTTGTCTTCATTTTATTTTGCATATTACAGTCTTCAGAGAACTCCCAGCAGAAAAGTTGCTCCCTTTCTATGTGGCTAGCTTGTTTTGTTCTGGTGCACGTTCAAGATGGCTAGGACTGCTTCAATAAAACTCTGTTTTCATTTTGTGCGCTTTCTCCTTCTATCCCTCTTTCTTTCCCTCCCTCACACTCCCTCTGTCACTCTCTCTCTCTTTCTCTCTCTCTCTCTCCTCTATCTAATTTTCCCCAGAGCACCTTTCATTTCAGCAGTCAGACGGCTGCGTTTAAGTGAGTCCCCAGTGGCCAGGCGTCGGAAACTTATGACTAGCCATGTCTTCAGACATCACGCCGCTACCAAAGCATGGCAGGATGACAGATCGTGCCTTCAATACATAGTGACAAACAAATTAGTGCAAAGATGCTTCTCGCTGCATACCAGATGTGCTGGGCTCCATAGTATGGAACAGGCAATGAAAAAGTGTCCCTGTCCCATCTGTGCTGTCGAAGACCATCGGTGCGGCAATTTCAGCCCAACAAAGTGGAGTAAACACACGTGCCAATTACACATATAATAACGGCACACTTTCAAAATGCCTCAAAGCCTTTAAATCGTGGGTTCTTTTAGATATAGATGGAGGGGGTGGTAGAGGGAGAGAGCAGTGTGTGAGAGCAGTCTGAATAGGAACAGGAAAACATGTGTTATTGTTATTGTGAACAGAAAAACATGTGGTGTTATTTATGCTGGAGAATAGCTATCACAGTGCTGCAAAGAAGAGAGAGAGTGAGAATAGGAAAGCTGAATGTTAACAGAGATGAAAGAGACAGACACATGGTCTCAAAAATGAAGGGAATGCATGGTGGCCTTCTGGAACTGATAACCCCAAAGTGTTGCAAAGTCTCCAGCCTGAGATGAGAGGATACAAGTGGCTGGATGCTGGTCAAATTAAAAGCAAACAGCACTTCTGCCAGATGCTCCACTGGCTGTAAACACAGCCAACAGCGCAGCAGCTTTAGTCACTCTGCTGTATGTTTGCAAATAGCCTAGCCTAGATTAAAACATCATGCTTAAGACATCCCAGTTCAGCCACACTGTCCTAGTCTTGCGCAGTACTTTACACTGCTGGACAGTAATTCACAGTGGTTGCAAGAGATGAAACAACAAATTATACAAAGCAATAGTACAAAGCAATTAGCCACTATTCAATTAGAATATGACCCAACAGTATGCAAGAATTTAGTCCTTTCTGAGGTAGTTTTATAGACACCTAGTTTGGTTATGATCTTAAAATTAATTTTGATCAATAAATTGTGATGGTTATGTGAAGAACAGATACACACAGCTGTGGTTCCCACTAAAGCTGCTCAGGCATTGCACTAGTCCCATGGTCCAGGACAGACCACCATGCAAAACAAAAACACTTTGCCTACATGTAAACGCAGTATCCATAAAGCATACTAAACACATTTACTAATGTTTGTAGTCTCAGCCCAAATGGGTTGAGATAAGAACCCTCCTCATGTCTCAGCCGAAGTCCAATTTTTTAGTTAAACTTTTTCTTCTTAGTCTATTCTTGTCTCACTTTATTTATCCTAAGGATCCCTCAGGAGAAACAGGTGAGATCTCATTTCAAATTGTGCTCTTCTCTGGGACTTGTCAGCCACCCCAGGAAGTAAACAAAACACAGTTGCGTTAGTTGCATGAATTCTACTTAAATATTTTAAATGAATCGCAAAAATTATTGTGTTAATTTTATCAAAATATACAACTGGCACAGGTTCAGGATTCAGATGATGATCACAGTGACCAATCATTAAAATGCAGTCTGAAGTACTAACAATCAATCAAAGAGTTGGAATATATTTTGGCCAACATAATTAACATAATTTCATCGTTAGCAAACTCCCTCTTATTACTTAATAAATCCATCACTCCCATGAAGTGTAGATGTATTTTCTCTCTCTCTCTCTCTCTCTCTCTCTCTCTGTCTCTCTCTCTGCCATAACACATAGATACACACAGAAAAAGAGAGGCACCCAATCAATTTTTCTCTCCTGAAATGTGTTGAATTTCTTGCCCACACCTTTAGATGAGAAGGCCAATGTGCTATTAGGGCAGTCAGCTTGGTCTTGTCCTGGTGCCCTCATTTTCCATTTTGTTTGTGTGTGAGGGTGTGTGTGCATTGGGGGTAGGGGGTCAAAACTTTCCCAATGTGTTATCACAATTTTGTTATATGTTATAAGCTATTTAAAGCCCCACACAGCTACAGTAGTTGCATTATCAGAGAACACTGCACCTCACACCATTGCTTTTAGCTAGCTTGTCATCCTAGTATGAGTGGATGACAGCGTCCATGAATATTCAGGGAATTTATTGCGAGAGAAAAAAAATACAATGATATGAAGTAGAATAAAGTGCAAATCACAATTTGTATATTTAATCAAACACATGCTGAGTGACTTTTGAATATGTTATGCTGAATTTATGGCAGAGAATCCAAAAATACTTTCAGGACTTTGTGTTGGTATATTTCTCTCCAGTCTGTCTCTATTTCTCAAACTCTTTTTCTCTATACCATACTTTCTCACACCCAGTTTCTTTCACACACTCCCTGTTGCTGTCTGTTTCTATGTATATTCTGTATTCTGTGTAGCCTTTCATTCGGAGTGTGTGCACTTGCACATTCTAGAGCCGTCATTGTTATTTTGGTTCCAGGGAGAAGCCGGAGTCGAGAATGTTGCAGCTCAGGAGAAATGGAGAAACACATGATGCCACATTTATCTATTTTCTACACTGCCGTCATGCCACAAAGCACATCAGAAAACAGGCACAATGAAAAGCTTTTTAGGTCTGCAAGACGAAAGCTTTCCCCAACACCTGTTTCCAGTGAGAGCTCTTCAGATCGCGCCAGCGCGTTACTGTCCTGGTACTGTGGGGCGGGGACTGGGGTGCTGTGTGACAGTTGGCCTCAACTCTGACTTGGCTGCGTTGACACGTTAATGTGTTTCTATGAGAGTGCTCCATTTCACAGGGCCCTCTTATGCCAGAGCAGGAAGCACTCGGAGTATAATAATTATTGATGGATAGAACGTGGCCGGGCTTTTGCGCAGCTTCTCTCCCTACGCGCACTCACTTGCAGGTCTGAGCATTTCTATGGCTCTCAGACCCTTGACAAGCAGGTCAGTGGTGGAGTGGCCTCTCGAGTTCATTACGAGCACCATATCAATCCACTCAGCCCTGTAGTCATTAACACCCACACGCGCTACCTCCGAGCCTCTCCTCTCCTCACCTCCTCCTCCCTTCCGGCCGGCCGCAGGGCCAGAGCTTTACGATGCACATGCTGCAGTGGCTCATATGCCTGGTTTTATTTCTTGTATTAATCTCCCATCAGTCATTTTTTTTTCTTCTTCTGTGACTGGGGGCGTCCATTTGTTCATCTAATTGAAGCGGACACTCACTGAGGAGCGTAGGGGGGCTGTAATGGCATCCATAATGACTAGCAGGCTGACTTTCACCCCAGACTGCACGGACAAGAGCGCGCGCGCCCCGGCATTTACTGTTAGGTAGGCGAAACAGTGCTTGCGAGCGGGTACCCGGCACGTGGCTGTGATTTCATTACGCTAATTCAATCATGCTTCGGGGCCCGCACCAAAAAATTTGGTAGGTTTTTCTCTGGACGCCCAGACTGGGCAGCAGCAGTGGACTGTGTGGGAGTGTGAGATTAGGACCTATGCCCACGCGCGGCTGGTCATCTCCGAGCCCGCTGCCGCCCCCCTCTGTCCTTGGCAGTGAGTGAGGGAAACACATGTGAAGCAGATGGTGCATCTCTCTCTGTCCTCTGTCCCGCTAATCAGGTGCTAAATATCCACCCGTCTGCTCTTTCTAACCACCACCCCCCCCCTCACCCCCTATTAAAAAATAAACACTATGCCATGCTGGCGCCGCTTCCTGTATCTCACCCCTGTCAGTGCGAGAGGCGGGAAAGAGACAGCCGCTCTCAGAAAAGTCACGATAAGAAAGAGGAGGGAGCGTGTACCAGACGCCTTCTCAAATATGAACTCTTCCTTTCTCTGGGTTCAGATTGGGTCCTTGTTTTGTGAGCATGTGGTTTGATGGGATTGGTGGGCTGGAGGTGTATACATGCATTTACCCTGTCAGCCTCTCAGCGGCAAGCAGCATGTTAAAGTGTGTGTGTGTGTGTGTGTGTGTGGGGTTGTGTGAGTCCCAGGCCGTGCCCGGCCGCTGTGTTGGGGATGTGGAGGAGCGGTGGGGTGACAGGATTGGGCTCATTACCTTTCCCTCGGTGACCGCCGAGGAGCAGGCAGCCCTTATCCCCTCTGCATCTCCCCGTACAATACAACTGCCATCCGGCTGAGCCTGGGCCCTTAACCTGCTTTTTCTTATCCCCCTTTTGTTCTGTCAGAATGAATGAGCCCGACTCCCAGACACCAAGCCACAGCGCCACAGATTGGTTTAGCCAACTCAAAAAGCAGCGCTTTCACATTTGTTAGATCCAATAGGCTTTATTTCTTCGCCTGAGTGAGTGACTCAGACAGGAAGTCAAAGTGCTCAGGGGCAAGGTGATGTAACGCCCCCCCACCACCCCACCATCACCACCACCACCTCACCGCCCCACCTCTCGATAAAACAGTGACAGAGAGCATTTGGCTCCGCTGCTGTCGTCAGGCGTTTCATTGAGCTTTGTTTTGTATTGCCTGCTTGTCACGTTGTCTCTAACAAAGGATCCAGCAGGAGAAATCTCGGCTCAGATTGTTCTTTGGCTCGACACCTTAGGCAACAATCAATGGCTATTAATATTGCAGTGCTTTTAAATTACTCTGGGACTTGTAATCATGTCCAAACTCTGCTATAGTTTGTGTTCTAGCAAGCAAATCCAACTCAATCTTGATGTACTGGACAAAAAACATTTTTATAAGCATACTTCTGATTTGTATTTGATGTGGAAAAATCACAATACTGGGATCTTTTCAGGGCTTTGCTTTAGGATTCAGCCCATGTGTGGGACATGGTAGGGCTTACTCCTGTATGCTATCAAAGTGGTCTGAGTTCACCAGCTGACAAAAAATAAGACCAGCGTCAAACAAAGAAAGTTGGAGGCAGGATAGAGTGATGCACTCTTTACTGACTGACATTCAATTCAACTGGTTGCAGTGTGTGACCTAGAAATTCACTGACTTTTTTATTCGAACAAGGCTGAGTCGCTCACCCTTTGCTTCTAACTTACACATGGGTGCTTGCACACATACACACACACACACACATACACAGGCACACACATACGCTGACCATGTCTGGATAGAAAAAATAATTGGATTTCTGGCTCTTATCTCACTCAACACATTACAAGTTGTCAAAATCCCCACTGCCTTGGCTTGGTCACGTTCCTATAGCAGCGGGAGGATTTCTTAAGGTTGACTGATAGGTGGGTTTCATTTTAGATTCAGTATTATTGCTAACACAGTCTACTCTACCTCTCCGCGCATGTCCCGGACCCTCACGTTTGAATGCCTTCTTGGGCCAAACAATAGTCCTTTCTCGGTCAGCAGTTGCTTATCCCAGCATCTGTCTCAGGCTGATCTGTTTAAGATGGGCACCGGGCCCTCCAAATCAATCCCAATGATTATGCTCTCCAAGTGCGTGTAGACCTGCAGTTCTCCAGTGCTCTGTTATCAGGTTGATGGTGTCACTTTGCCAGCACCACCACAGCTCTCCTGGCTCAGTGCACTAGGCTGGTGAGCAGAGAGCCTGGAGATGATGGGAGAGACCCAAAGGCATGATGTGATGAAGAGAATAAATAATACATTTACGTGTTTTTTTCTTTTTCTTATAAAACATTAAACTAATGACGGAACCCTCCGGTTGCTGAACATGACATGTTATTCCCACCGAGACAGGGTTTCAAAACTCAATTTCGAAGACAGGAACTAAAATTCAGATGTAGCGCCTCATGCCGCATATCATTTTAGGATTTGATGATGTAGTCTATACCTGTTATTAAAGCTGATGTGGTAATGGTCTCTCTGTGTGAAAAGTCATTGCGAGACTATACTCTTTTCTAGCCCACGTAAATGTGTGTGGGTTTTTTTTTCTCTCGAATCAGTTAGTTGAGCAGCTGCAGTCAAGGGCTGCTAATCACACAATTAGGTCAAATGTAAATGGTTGTTTGCTTTTATTTATTTATATTTGTTGTTCTCCGATGCTCTATCTTTAGTCCATGTGTTCTAAATTATTCTGAATCATGGTGGGACTCCAGGCCATCTGGTCTTGCCTGGAGCTTTGTCCGTACCCTTCTCCCCACGCTGGTGTGCTAGTCGCAGCTCACGCGTGGCATGTTGCTCATAGTTTCAGGTCATCCTGTGCCGTTGATGTGCCCCTCAAGTCCATCGACAGATAACCCTCTGCTCCTCCTTTCCTTATTTTCTGCTTCGCTTTCTTCTCTCCTCTATCTTCGGTCGTTCGCTCTTGTTCCTCGCTCTCCAAGCACATTACGAGTATTGATCATTAAATGATGGTGGTGGTGAGGAGGATGTAATTACTGGGGCTGCCTGTCCTGTCAATGCTGTTCAGTCTGGGCTGAGTCCAACAGAGCAAGCCAGGGCCCTAATAAGGGAATGTTCTGTAAACACCAGACATATGTACGTACACACACACACACACACACACACACACACACACACACACACACACACGCTGGCATGCATAGACACATTACACACCTGGAGACATTAGGGACTAAGAGAATGTATATTCCTCAACAGTGAGTTGGTGTTCAATTTTGTGCAAGCTTATTTAGACACTTGTGCTTTAGACATGAGTGTGACATTGAGTACTATAGATTTAAACTACAATTTCATATCTTCTGTAGAGACCATTTTTTTGTAGATTTTTGTAAACTTGGTTTAAATTTCCTTTCTCCCTTCCTAAATCTGGATTCTGACTTGTGCTCAACACTATAATGCACACCAGATGAATTACAGTGGTGTAGAAATCATCACAGTTAAAACAGTCTGAGCCTACCAGCCATCCAAGCCCTTTCTGTTTTCATAGGCTTTATGGTCACCACTCAGTCATCAATGTTAACATCAAAACACAGATTCTGAATGCATTTCTAATGTTATAGCCCAGGAGGAGTAGAGCCGTTATCATTTTTCATTCACATGCCCCATTTTTCATTCACGTGGCCAGCCTGGTCCCTTCAGATTTGTGCCTCCTCAGAATGTCAAAAAGAGAACTTGCATCTGCACAGGATCTCCCACTGTGGTTTGCTCCATGCTCACCCTAACACTGGTGTTTGTCTCTGTTAATGTGTTTCAGAGCGAGTTGGCAGCATGCTGTCAGCATTGATCGCTCCCTTCAAGTACATGAGCCCTGGGACTACCAGCACGGAGGACGAGGACAGTTTAAGTAAGTCGTGAGACTGTGCGAGTGGAACACCATTGCACACATGGTCACAAACCAAAGCCAACTGAAGGGTTCCCTGTCACAATACAACATGTCTAAGCAGATGCACCGGAATTTGCCTGCACACCACGACTAGGAGTTCTCCACTCACTGGAATGCATGGAGGCAGAAAGAGATAATGGTGAAGTCATGTTCTTTAGCTTCTCATCGGGTGAAGTTGTTCTGAGAAGAGACGTGGCATTTCTCACTAAAGGTGCTGTGTCTCTTCCCCTCAGGAAACCTCAGTGCTTAAGTCACTGAATGTGTCAAAGTGATAAACTGAAATATTTTACCTTAGTTTCTGAAACACTGACTTAATAAAAAATAGCAGAAAAAAATCAGCACCCCCACAGATAATAGCTCCTTTCAAGCAAAATTAAAAGCACCAGTAATGGTGAGTGGCGCTAACCTTATGCTTTATGCATTAACCCTTTTGCCCACATGATTTCTGTCAAGCTTTGAACATCCCTGCATTGCCCCCTGAGCACTCCCATTTGTTCCTGATAAGTGCACCATTTTCATGACCCCAATTGCTCCACTATTTTCCACCCCTCGAACTGGCAGGGCTCAGAGCCCGTATAGCTGTCTGGGGTCGTGCCCAACAGCAGCCGCAAAACTGTGCTCCTCTCCTCGCCTCGCAGCACCCATAAGCCGCCCCAGTATCCCCCATTACATCAGGGATTGCTGCTTTGCATTGAATACAGGGAAGAAATCACACCCACTCTCCGCCAAGGACTCCAAGCCAATTTTGCAGCAGATTACCGAGTGATTTGCCAGATAATGTCCCATTTGAGAGGATTTGTACTCAGATTTTTAAAACACTTAAATAAGATGGCCTTTCTTAGCATGAACTTTGGGAGATGTTGCAGCTGATGGTGGATCTGTTTTTCATTACCATATCATTGTGAATCAACTGACTGGATTTGCACTGAGCATATAATGGAAGAGATTACAGGTCTCGGTAAAAAAGAGACATACATATTCTGGTGCTGAGCTTATGGCTGAAACCATCTGCATATTCACAGACCAGTCCAGCCCTCAGACCCAGGACAAGAACAATGTATTGTATTGTATTATATTGTATTATATAATATATTATATTATATTATATTTTATTTTTATTATATTATATTATATTATATTATATTATATTATATTATATTATATTGCTCAACATTATACTATATTCCATCCTTTTTTCTTGTCTATTTCATCCAATAGGCACAAGCAGTGCTGAAGTCAAGGAGAACCGTAATGTGGGCAATCTGGAGGATCGTGTCATTGGTTCCTCTGAGCGCCAGTCCTCACTGTTCCAGACGGAGCGACGACCCTCCCGCAGTGGCGCCTCTGGGCTGAAGAGGAAACGTCCCCTGGAGGAGGAAAACCACGGCCGCCTGTGTCGCCCACGGCCCGATCTACCCCCGCAGAGCCGCGTGCCCGTGGTCAGACGCCCCCAAGAACGCGCTGGTCCAGCTGAACGAGCTGCGGCCGGGCCTGCAGTACAGGCTGGTGTCGCAGACGGGCCCCGTGCATGCGCCGCTTTTCACCATTGCCGTGGAGGTCAACGGCCTGAGTTTCGAGGGCATCCCGGACCCACCAAGAAGAAGGCCAAGATGCGGGCGGCCGAGCTGGCCCTGCGCTCCTTCGTCCAGTTCCCCAACGCCCCCCAGGCCCACTCCGCAATGGGCGCCAAAGTAGCCCGCCCACAGACTTTACCTCTGACCAGACGCCGGACTGTCCCGACCCTCTTTTCAGAGGGTTTGAGCCGACGGCGACTCCCATAACCTCAACCTCATCTTCCTCCTCGTCCAGTCACGGTGGGGTGACTGGCGACGGCCTCGCGCTGTGCCGGTCGGTAGCTGAGAGCGAGCTGCTCTCTGGGGCCCTGCAGAGGCACGGTCGGCTGCTCCGGCACACGCTGGACCTCATGGCTCAGGCGCGGCAGCGCTTTGGTCCGTGCCGCTCCCCCGTCGCCGCTGACCCCCAGAAGAGCCCGGTGACGCTGCTCGGGGAGCTGAGGCCGGGCCTGCGCTACGCCTGCCTCGCCGAGCGGACAGAGATGCCCGTGTCGTCGTCGCAGCGGGGTCGCGTGCGCAACAGCGCCAGCGGCGGCAGCTTTATCATGGCGCTGCGTGTGGACGGCCGCGTTTTCGAGGGCTGCGGGCGCAGCAAGAAGCTGGCCAAGAACCAGGCGGCGCGCTGTGCCCTGCAGGCACTCTTCAACATCAGGCTGGCACCTGAGGGGAGAGCAGGCATCCAGCCCAGCAGGAATAAGTGCCCTCATTTGCCCCAGGTGAGAGATGCCAGCTTGGTTGCTGGCAGCCCACTCCTCCCCCTCCGTCCTTCTGCTGGGCCATAATAGCTGCAGCAGCAGGGAATGCTGGGACTTAATTAAGAGGGTGGAGATGGAGCAGTAGGGTGGGATGGGCAGGGCAGAGGGATTATGGGCTGGCAGGCAACGGGCAGAGCAAGGATGGCAAGAGGGTGGATTTTAGGGTGGGGGGAATTGGGTAAGCAGAGTATTCACTTAGGTGGAGACAAAGCGTGTCAGGGTGTGTGTGTGTGTGTGTGTGTGTGTGTGTGTGTGTGTGTGTGTGTGTGTGTGTGCATGTGTGTGTGTGTGTGTGTGTGTGTGTGCATGTCGCTGTCTGTGTACATTTTGGATTGGCGAGGCCAGGGGTAAACAGTATCTGCTCAGTGATCTATTCAGATGGAAAAGGTTGCAAATGAACCAAATTATCGTCCTTGTGTCGTTGACTCAGGAGAAAACAGCCATACTCCTGAAATGAGGTTTTCTCCGTCCCCGTGATTATAGAGCTATAATTGCACAAGTATTGTAATTTTGCGCAATCTCTTGTTTCCTCATGTGTGGAATCACAGTGTCTATAAACATTAATTTAATCTGTTGCCCAAAGGAGATAGAAAGGTGAAAGGCAAATCAACAAACATACTAACCCATTCCCCTTACTTAGTCAAATACGTAAATAGCAATCAAGTTGGGAAATGGAATTTTAAGGGGATTGCAAAGTGACACTTTCAGATGAATTTCCTGAAGGTTCACAAAGCCAATGTCACAGCAGTTTTTAAAGTGGGTATGATGTCATTTATATGACACAAATCTGGGCCATATTTTGGGCCAGTAATGTCTTAATCAAAGATATCACAATATTGTTTCAATCAGGGGCGATTCTAGATCTAGAGCTTTGCTGGGGCACAGGCCCCCAACTCCCAATACATAAAAAAAAAAAAAAAATGTGCGCGCAATATGAAATAAATGGCTAGCCTAGGGGTAGGCTACAAGCTTCAAATCATTATTGTCACTGTCATACTGTAGGACCAGCACTTTCTCCCTCAATTGTTGTAGCAGCCACTATCCACACATAGGCATAAGTAGGCCTATACTCACTGCATGAATTTAATAGGCTTTCCTACTAACACAAGGGAAGCTTATTTTTAGTCAAAATTGAGATATCCCTCCCAGGCAAGGGTCCTATAGTCATCCTGGCAATACAGCAGTTCTTTGTAGCTTAAATAGCCTACTAAAGCCTTCATACTGACTTTTGGGGATAATTTCCAAATGTAGCCTATAATAATCTGCACAGAATCAGAGTATATTATAGGCTACTCTGATTCTGTATAGATTATTATAGGCTACATTTGCAAATGCAGCAAACTTATTTAAGTTTGCCATTAAACCATAGATCAAATCACAGCACTGGCTACCAACATAATGTTACCATTAATGTAGGCAATTATCATACCTCCCTCCTCATCCTCCTCATCTCTCCTCACTGTTCCTCTCCCTCTGTTCAGGAAGAATTTTCTGATGTCCATCTCTGAATAGTTTATCAGAAGGCTATGTTTAGTTTTACAGTAGGTCAGCTTCACAAACAGTATAGGCTACTTTTACAGGACTCTCTCTACAGTATACGTAAATCATTATTAATTCTCCGCATGTGTGCATGCAGCCTATGCATGGTGTGAGTCTGTGTGTGAGGGAGAGAGCACAAGCTGGTAAACTGTTGCTAAATTTAGGCTACAATGACGCTAAGCATTGAAAAACAGATGCTAATTATGTGGGCAACATTCTGTAACAGCGATCAACTTGTCATTTTTTCTTTCAAACAAGTTGTGAATTTGTTGTAACGTTAAAACAGGGGACGACTTCCTCTGCGCTCAAAGTGATGTGATGAGCTCCAGCCGTTTCCACTGTACAACGAAACACTCGGAAGAATCATGTGAACGATTTTCATTGGTTGTTGCGTTCAATCTTACCCAGCTACAGAGGTCCTATTTCCTGATTGGCTATTATGCCCCCTTTCTTTTTTTCCTTATTTATTTTTATTGGCTGGTAAGTGACAGGCTCGAGTCATGACTAAAGCAGGCACGGAGATCATGAATGGCGCTCATGAATGCCGTTTCCAGCGAGAGCAGCGCTAGAATTTTACTGGGGCACTGGAGACTTTTACTAAGGCACGTGTCCCAGTGAATAATGTCTAGTGATGCCCCTGGTTTCAATACATTTTTATAATTTGCGTTGATGTAACATAATGTAGATTTCATACCTAGAATGTTACTACTACAATCCCCATAAGGATGGCAGTCATTCATTAAGACACTAGCCTGACTATGTAGTGATCAGTAAGTACTTTCCTCAACTGAGGCACAAAGCAGCAATTATTTATCATCATTCAGCCCTGATTGGCAAACTGATGCACTGATCATCACTCCCAGAGCTCTGCCTTCTCCTCCAAGATGATTTGATGAGGCACTTTTAGTGGTACACAGAGGACCGTCACTGTCACTGGAGTAGTCTCATTTATGCAAAAAAAGGAAGTGTGAACAACTTTCTGCATAAAGAGTGCAGTGGCAACATAGTGGCAAATTTAATATAGATGCCTCTTCAGCACTGGGAAATCTAATAACCTGCAAAACAAGTGCACAAATTCCTTTTGATTTATTTGTTGAGGAAGAATGTTTTTTTTTGTTTCTATTGTTATGTATTTTGTTAACCAAAAGCATCAGTGCAGATGCAGAAAGGAATTTGGTCTATTGTGAAATTCGTATGGAAATCCTCCTCCACCTCCTGCCTCCTCCAGACGAACGGCCATGTTTCTGGCTGTGCGCTGCTCTCTGGCTGTTGGTGAATGGGTCTGGGTGTGTCGGCGCGGCACAGCGCAGTGCAGCCCTGGAGGATTGATCCTACAGAGAGTGTATGCGTCGCCGAGTGCGCTATCTCACGCCCAATGTCATATTAACATTCCCCTCTCGCCCAAGAGGAGCAGACAGCCCAAATGTTGTCCTTCCCTCTGAACAACATCAACCCAACAACCTGCTTGTGTCTGCCCGGGAGAAAGTTTTCTTTCTCTCCCCTTCCGCCACGCCGTTTAAAGGGATTTGAGGAGGATTTGCCTCACCGCTTTAGTTCCAGAAAAGCGCTCGCTTGTGGAAATTCTTGAAAGTCAGACTGCAGTGTCTGCTGTCGAGTCATTTTTGAAGTGGTGAAGGACACACACACTTGCACACACACACACACACACACACAGACACACACACACACACACACATACACACACACACACACACATTCACACACTCACATCAAACACAAAAGTTCCCCCTGATGCTACAGGAGATCATCTGAAATGGACTATTAAACGTGTCCAATATCTGTTACTCTGTGGGAGTGTTTGAACACTTGTATAGACAAGTTGTTTTTGTATGTGTGTGTGTGTGTGTGTGTGTGTGTGTGTGTGCATAGATTTGTGAGTCTGTTGCTGTTTCTGTGGACTTCACTCCCGACCCATGGCTGTAAGATGTGAGAGCAGGGTGGGGATTTGGTGCCAGTCTTGGCCCAGAGGGTCTTATGCCACTGCTGTGCCAAGTCTGCCAGTGGCTCTCCGTTATCAAGGCCCTGCATCGCTCCCTGATCTCTACAGCCCTTGTGCTCGACCTGCCCCTGGCCCCATGGCTGTGCTAGCTCTTTGTTATTGCAAATATTGTTGTTTGTTTTGCTTTTTTTTGTAGATGTCCGTATTTTCTAAATTTGAGCACATTGTATTCTGCATGCAGAATTAGGATCACAGTCTTGTGCTAACAAATGGTGAAAGGCAGTACAGGCTGGCATGTTAGGCTTGGTGACATGTGTTATGGTATCCAGAGATATGAAAGGGGAATAAGGGAATGCAGATAGAAAGAAAGAGATGGAGAGAGAGATGAAAAGCAAAGGGTCACCTTCACTAGGGTGTAGGAAGGACAGCCAGGGCCTCCGTTGGGGGAGTGTTTCAGGCAGGGCTGGAATACTCTCCAGGAGGGACAGCGGTGGCCACGCGAGTTGCCCCAGGCAGGCTGCCTCCCACAATAACTCTCTTCACACAGCCCCTCAGCCTGCTGGAAATGACAAAGCCAACCTGAATCCAACATGCAAACACACATACATACACGCATCTGTGTGAATATGTAAATATGTTTAATATGTATTTATATATCAACATAGATACCAGTGTACTGAGAGCTAATGGGCATTTAAATGCACTATAAACATTGCCATCTGCTCGGAATGTCCTGCTACTCCGTGCTGTGGCATTGATTGTGCTGTGGCATATCTGTGCATCTAAACTGTGCCTATGAAGTGCTCAAAGTCTCCGGCACGCCGCAGCATCCGTCGAGCCCATTGTGATTTGGTGTGAGCGCGCTGGCCGCATTACAGAGTGGAAAGATTACCCTTGCATTTCCGAGGTTGATTGGCCACTTAATCTCTCTGCACGGTGACAAATATCTCCACCGTTGCCAAGTCAACAGGAAAAAGCCTTTACAGAATATACATCGGGTGGCGCAACGGGGCTCACAAAAAGCTGAAGGACGCCGTGGAGGTCATCGGGCCGTGCCACCGAGAAGGGCAGCACAATCATCCTAACCCTGCCTCTCTCCTGACCTTGGATCAGTGATGATGTGAATAAGGAGATGGCAGCGAGGCGCAGAATCACAATTAGGGGAGGGTAATGAAGAGAGCACAGGTGGGGAGTGCAGAGTTCCATGGGTCTCTGGCATTTCTCTGGCTGTCTATAGATGTGTGTGTGTGTGGAGAAAATCAGCAGCTGATCGAAGGGCTCTTTGAAGTGGGAACCACAAAATTGCAAGCTAATGCAGATACAGTTTCAGTGACAAAAGGATTGGAAATGAGAGTAAATGCATTTATATATTTATTTGTTTATTTATTTGTTTACTTATTTACCCATCTATTTATTCTAACTTATCAGCATCCATACTTGCGGGCAGTTTTGATGCAGTCCAGGTCTCGCGGTCTATTACATATGAGTGTTAAGATCATTTACAACCTTTCAGATGCACCTTTCAGCTCCTTGAGTCCACATAAGGTGTTCATTGGCTCCGAGTAATTCAGCATGGTAATTTGTTACTCACAGCGAATTAGGTTTCATTCCCGAACACATGAAGGTCACCCCGTCTGCAGGAAGCTATTTTACTCATTTGTTGTTGTTTCTTTTTTTTGTAAACCTTTATTTTTACCAACACAAACAGCCTCCTCAGCCTCCGCAACAACCATGAAGCACAAATCATTAATTGATATCAGCACAGAAGATGAGGGATGGGGGGGGGGATGGGGCATGGAGTGCCATGATTTCAGAGAAATAGAAATTCAGTCACAGTGCAAGGTGTGAAAAACAGATTATAACAAAATTGATTAGCACCCCTCCGGGTGTGGAATATTTGGCGCAGAGTATGCAGCATTTTGTTGTTTGTTTGTGTGTGTGTGTGTGTGTGTGTGTGTGTGTGTGTGTGTGTGTGTGTGTGTGTGTGTGTTGTGTGTGTGTGTGTGTGTGTGTGTGTGTGTGTGTGTGTGTCTACATAGAGTGAACATATGGTGTAATAGAGATTTTTAAGCACTTCTCACCCATGGGAATCAGGGCCTGTTTCAAGTGTGATGTGAGATATAGTGGTAATGTGTTAGAGGTAGTAGTCTGTCATATGGTCAGCTGTATATAAAGGAGAGGAAGCTCTTTCTCTGCCGTGTCTTGCTAGCCTCTCACTGTCTGTACAATAATGTTTTCACTTTTAACGGAAGGCCACTTTGTGCACGGAAAGGTTAAGGCCATCACAAACGGCCTCATACTTATGCAAAATGTGACCTATAAGACTGTTAAATCTTTTCTACCATGTCAGCTAGCCGTTTAGAGCAGACACCGAGTGAAAAACCCCTGAGTCGGGTGAACGAAGCCCAGACGAGGATCAGCCCTGTAGTCTATTACCAAAGACAAGCCCAGAACATACCAGCAAACCCCCCCCCCGGTCTGCCCCAGTCGGTGTCCACTTGAGAGGTCTTCAGAGTGGATCATGGCCTCAGGCGGAGGAGTGACACCGTGTGGAGCGCGGGGAAGGGTCTGCTGCTAGCGTGCCGCCGCTCGCACACGGAAGCCTCGTCGGAAGTCTCTGCTCAGCGGCGCGCCGGCAGGGAGGCAGCAGCTCTCGGTGGCCCTGGAGTGTGTGGGGCTGCTAATCACCTCCCCAAGAAGCCCCTCACACTTCATTAAAGGACATAATCAAGTTCATTACGATTTCATAGACGTTCAGGTACCAAATGGCTCCAGATAAATCATTGGCTGTGTGGAGCGAGCCTTGGCACCGGCGGGCGGACTGTGTGGGGGTTATCTCTGCCTGCCAGGCAGCAAGAGAGCCGCCACAGGCACACAGGGCGGCCCGCTGACCGACACCGGCGCTTGCCATGACCTTTGAACGACCTTACAGGAAATAGGGCCAGGGAAATGGGGTTGATTTCGCCCATGCTCGACTTCAACTGACACCTCCCCACCACCACCACCCCTCTAACTCCATATCCCCGGAGCCTCCCCACCCCAACCCCCACCCCCGGCATGCAAGGCTAGGCTGAAAAGTGGCACCCTCAGCCCTCCCATTGGGCTCCAGGCCTGCTGGAATCTCCAGAGGGCCTCTCTCCTCTTTCCCCTCCCATCCAACTCTGGCTACGCCGGCCAGTGTGTCCTTGCTTAACCTGGGGCCCTGGGAAACTTTCCAGCTCTGACAGAATGGATCTCCTCTCACACGGTAATGTAACATTTACCATGGGGAGAAATAAGAGGGATCCAAAGGGACCTAGTGGGCTGGATTGTGCTCAGGAGAGGGGGGGAAATCATCACCTCAGCCTCAGTGTAAAATGGAGGGGACAGGATAAATCCCTGGACAATCTAATGGATGTACAGAGGGTAATGGGGTTGTGCTGATGAACTGTTTAGACTATATGTCATTGGACTGCTCTGGAGTTCTCTCTTATGTCCATTAGAGATATGCACCAGTGTGGCATGAACCCAAGCCACTTGTAATAAATGTGTGGGTACTAGTGAGAGACTAGTGTGGTTAGAGAGTCATTATGATGGCAGTGTTCCACTGGAGAGGGGAGCAAAGAGATGCCGATGACCATCACCTGAACCAGAGTATGTACCTCATCTCACAAACCCAACCCCCACCCCCACCCCCCCCCAAAAAAAGGCCAAACAAGCAGCCATTCAGGCGGCCTGTTCTCCCACTCTGTGGGAATGAATGCTGTTTGGCTGGGAGCAGGGAGGTAGATCAGGAAGCACGGGGAGGGAGGGGCTGCATGGGCCAGAATGAGAGTACTGTGGAGAGAGAGATAGAGAGAGAAAGAGAGAGAGAGGGAGGAAGAGAGGAAACCTCAGTGGAACAAAAGACCTTCAGGATTAATTAGCCGTCAGATTGGTTGTAGGGCACAGAGGCGCTCGCTGAATTCAGAATGGTTTCCATCCCTGCCTGCTGGTTACCATATCGGAGCCAATGCCACAGCACAGCAGATTAGCCGCATGGCTTGTCCATCTCTTCCCTCACCCTCACCCAATGTGTAGATGCACCAGCAGTGGAACATTTGTGCCTGTATGTCTTCTTTGTTTCTTAACAAGGGCCTGAAGTCAAAAAAAGACCCAGTTCCATTAGGTATTTATCATGTGTTCCGTCTTCTCTGCGCTGTATTTTGCCAGTGTGAGAGAGGCAGAGGGATGATGTGACGTGATGATGCATATCTCTTTATCATGACATAGCTTGACCTTGTTAGACATCATTAAGTGTGTTCTGCATTTGCTTCATAGCACTGAGTAATCCAATAAGGGATTGTACACTCCGTTGTCATGGCTGGTCACCTTGTGACCTCATTACGATGTCATTTCCTGGAGCACAGGAAGTGTTCAGGAGTGCATGCCAATGGCTTTATTTTAAGGATCATTCTGGTACCGTCAGGTCATCTTAATGGACTGGAATAACCTTAAAATATTTTTTTCAGTCTGACTCATCCTAGTGAAATATGCAGTGTTTGGTTAGAACAGCCTCCCATCTTTCTGCCATGACAGTCAGTGCAGCATTTTCTCACATTTCCTCCTAAATAATAATGGCGACAATGGTGATGATGATGACCAGGGTGCTGATGCAAATGCATTAGCCATTATATCATTCTAAAAGAGAGGTGAAAAGTGTGACAGTGTTCTCATGAAATATTGACTTGACCACTGAGAAGGCCTCTCCTGTGTGCTCCGCTTCAGTGCGCTAGAGTTCTACTCCTCTCCTAACACCTGCCACGGCGCTTTTGGATTTTCAGCACGAGGTACAGTGGAAATCCATTTCCTCTGGCCTGCTTTAGCGAAAAGCCTCGCAGAATGTTTCATGTTTTCTCAGAGCACACACCAAGACCTCTGACGTGTGGGCTTGAAGTCCTTGGTGTCAGATAATGCAGAGTGCTCAGGATGCACCTAAATAAGCATGTGCTAAATGAGTAATGACTTCAGGCTTTCATTTGTGGGAAACCTTTGTCTCTCCCAACGCTTAGCTCCCTCTAGTGGAGTCTGAGGAAAAGTTGGTCTAAAAGTTGTTTTTGTGTTTTTTTTTACCTTTCTGCCTCAGAGGCAAAGGTGGTGAGGTATGATCTGTGTGTGTGTGTCATTGGTTACTTATATCTGAGCAGTGTTTATTTTTACACTTGTTTTAATTGGAGAAGAACATGTTTTCCTGCAGAGAGGCATGTTACAGTAGATGTGCGCGTGAAGTACACCTTTGCTAATCAGACACCCACACAAAGCCATTTGTGGACATATCAAAAACTAATTTATAACTTTCTCCAGTATGCATGACTACGAGATACTTTACCAGATGTGAAAGAAAAAAATAGTAAAACTGAGTACTGTTGAACATGTTTTGATCTGCTGTTTGTCTCTTGTTTTAAGAAAATTAAAACTCCTAATGGCAGTATATGGCCACTGCAGGAACTGGCTGCAAGGAACTGCTGTTAAACATAGTATTCATAGGTCAAATTACAATAGTGGGGAATCAGGCAAGATTCATTTAGTTCAATCAGTCAGCTAGATTTTCTGCTATATTTATTTGCTATTAGCAGCAATATGCCTGAAGGAAACAGGTGTTGCTTGTTGTTGTATTGATAGGCTGTCAGAACCAGTCTGTTATGTTTACGGAAGTGTTAGTGCCAGATTGGGAAAAAGAAAGCTTGCTACACTGTCACATTGTCACATCCTGTCCATGCTTCAGGGCTGGTTGGGTATGTCTTGTTTTCAGATTTTTAAAAAGGCTGTTTTAGTGATTTGGTTAAAATTGGCACTACTGTTGTACATTCATTCATTATTTTACACTTGCATACTACTGAAACACTCTTAAAACAGACTCTTATAAAGTAAAACCTTGCATGCTGCCTGCACGCTTGTATGCTCTTATTGTCCAGCATAAATGTAATTTTTCTACAGTGTCATATTTGCAAGGAATGGTGAGCACTTGAAATTGTTTTGACCCATGTGAAGTCTTGTAAGAAATCAAATTATTGATTTTTGCCAAGCGGTGAGATAGCCTGAACTTTTTTTTTACTTTTCCTTGGCCAATGGAAATATGATGAAGTCACTGGCTTGTGAAAAGGCCTTGTGAACATAATATTGTGGCACCCAGGAGTTCTTTAGGCCCCACCTCTTGTATTACTACTGGAGATATAGTCCATTCAAATACAGACACACACTCTCTCTCTCTCTCTCTCACACACACACACACACACACACACACACACACACACACACACACACACACACACACACACACACACAAACACACACACACACACCACACACACACACACACACACACACACACACACACACACACACACACACACACACACACACACACACACACACACACACACACATACAGAGACACAGTGTGAGGGAATGGTTGATTTGAATCACCAGTTGAAGCACTTCAATACCCTTTAAATCCTAACTAATGTTGGAGAGAAGGGATGAGCATCCTCTTGAAACTCTCACACTCTGCACCTCCGTCATCATTTTGTGTTCACTACCTTGTAGAAAGTGAGAGTGTTGATTCACTACAAAACACTTTTGCTATTTAAAAAGTCAATATTATATCCAAAGCAATTCTCTATGTTGATAATCACAAACCATAAGGCAACACACACACTCTCTCTCTCTCTCACACACACACACACACACACACACACACACACACACACACAAACACACAAAGTCACACACACACACACACACACACACACACACACACACACACACACACACACACACACACACACACACACACACACACACACACACACAGGTCAGCCATGCGAGCACATTTTTCAAGTTCTCAGTTATGCCCTGTTTTAGCCATCTCTGATTTGAGACTTTCTCCATGCAAACACGGTGCATCTGACATTTTCCCTTGATCCCTCATTGTGTCGTTTAGAGGGAAAAAGCAAACAAACAAACACCTTGAGCTATGAATCAAATGTCAGGTGTGGCAGTCTCCTGGAACCATATCAATATTTCATGATGTATGGCTTGCTAGAGGGTTTTCAGAAAGGTAGGACCAGTAGACATGGCAAAGGGGTTCCAGTCTACTCTGTCAACCATAGACAGAACACCCCCCCCCCCCATATCCTTCCAGGTCCAAATTCTTTAGTATTCAGTGTGTGTGTGTTTGTATGTGTTGGTGGGGGGGATATATACTGTATGTAGGTGCTGTACAAATACTAAGATTATCTGCAGTGTGTGTAAATGTTGCTAATCTTGGTGATGTACGTATGTGCTTTCAGCACCTTGGCAACAATCCTTAAGCTCGAGTTGAAAGCGCGGCCGTGGTCAGAAGTCTGCCGATTGGCAGCTGTGTGGTCAGCCTAAAAGCCGAGCGGCTGATATCTTCAGTCGCAGCAGAGATGACTTTTCTTTGGCATCAGCATGACGGTCAACACACTTTCACTTAGAAAAAAATACAGAGGATGGTTCCCGCTGCACTTCAGAAGACGTGTTTAAATGGTTCCCTTTGCTGAGCACATGAAAGAGGCCCCTCCATGCATGTGTGAGATTACCAGGAGGTGTGGGTTGGCTTTTTTCCCATTTCCTTTTTTCAAGCGATTCCACAGCAATGGATTTTGTTTACATTGGCTTTTGGTTTGTGGAAGCTGCTCCTTTTTGGAATCACTGTGTAAAATGATAAATTAGACACCATGCATTGCCAAATTTACTTTCAGACAGAGGGAAATGGCAAAAGGGTCCATTGCAAATCTGACTGGGTGCCTGAAATTTCTGCTAGCATTTATTTATTTTTGTTTATGTAAAGATAGAATCAATGACTCTGGAGAAAGGCTGTTGATATTTGGGCTTATCAGTTTGGGCTTATCAGTGTTAAGTTCCTGAAGAGTTGATTTGCTGGATTGTTGGCTGGGTCCATCCCCTGTGTTTATTTCCCATGGAATATATATATTTAAGCAATAAGCCCTGAGAGGCCGTAGGTTACACTGATTCTACAACAGCTAAGGGGCACGACCCGCTAGCGGAATGCCTAAACTCCCCCTTAGCTGTTGTAGAATCAGTGTAACCTACGGACTTGAGTGGCTTATTGCTTTTCTAAAACTGTTACTATAAATACCTGGCAAAGTTTCATAAAGTCAAGGCACAGCAACTAGAAATGTAACGATTTATTCATAGATAATCATTCTTCCGCCAAGAAATATATTTCCTCTATCTGAATGGTTGCCAAGCAACGTCAAGACGCAGCTACTTTAACTTTGTATCAAGTTATGGTAGCACAGTAACATAGAATGAAATGCGGTCAAGGTGTATGTTTATACTGCATTTTACAACTGCATCGAACGCGATTCAGCCAATCACAGTCAAGGACCGGAACTATCAGTTTTAGAAATATATATATATATATATATATATATATATTTGGCTGCTGACTAGAATGGCTGCACTGATTGCAGCAAAGGCTCTCTGCTGAATATGTTGTTCTGTTCTGTGTGTGATTAGCAACATGGGCATCATCCAGACACATTTTTAAATTGATACAAGTGTTGATGACCTTTTGACACGTGCCAAAAAAACATTGCTGTAAAGAGATCCTGACCCCGAGATAGCAGCTGATCTATCTTTCCACATAATTGTTGCAGTTGTCAGTGGCGTGTGTGGAAGCTGTGCGGCATGGGCAGCGTTTAGAAAACGGCCGCTGGTTAAGCGATGATGTGAGTGTGCGTGTGTGAGTTTGTTTGTGTGCGTGTGTGAGTGTGAGTGTGCGTGTGTGTCCGCGCCAGCGGCCCATCATTAGCGACCTCAGCCTCCTCTGCGGCAGGGTCCTCCTGGCTGATGAGCGGATTAATGAGTGATGTGTGAATGGCCCTCGCCACTGCCGGCGTAGCCGCCCTCCCCCGCCACGCTGCCGCACAGCCGAGTGCCGCTCGTTAAAAGCACATCACCAGCCCTCTCATTTCCTCTCCTCTTCATGTTGCCACTGCCCCCTCCCCCCCCCCCCCACACCTCACCACTGCTCCCTTCCAGGGCAGGTCATGTTATTCCTTTGATGCAGTCATTTTTCTCTCCCTTTTGATGCATTATGGATAAAGGTGCCGATGTGTGTTTTACACCACATCACATTATTAAGCTATTTTGTTCATATCCTCTCTTTTTTATCTTGACGCCGGGGTTAATCAGGTGGGATTGACACACAGCCACTGAAATGGCCTTTAAGCACCTTCTCTTCCTTTGGGTCTATAATCATCAGCATTAGTATTTTGTGCTCATATTTTCAACACTGAAACTATTTTAGAATGACTCTTTGTGAAAGGTGCTTGCTTCGTTTTGAGACCAGCATTCAGCAGCAGTGCACAAAGATAATTTATTGAATGATGCTTTGAACGGGTTCTTGAAATGAGCTGTGACAGAGCCTCTGAACTGCAGCTGTAAGTCCTGATCTGAGTTCTACTACCACTGTCTATATTGAATTCAGTTCTTTTGTTAAAGCTGTTTGTGGTTGGTGCCAGGGGGCTGTTGTTAGACAGATAATGTGCTTCCCACTACACAAATACACGTACACAAGGACACACAGACTCATATCTCTGCACAGAGTTAGAGAGAGAGAAACAGAGAGAGTGAGAACTAAAATAAGCCTGAAGCATGTGCTGCTTCAACAGTTACTGCATTTCTATGACAGTAGTCAAACTTTTTCTTCTGTTGGCAAAACAAAAAGTTTCTGTTGCACAGAAGTGATAACATTTTAGAATACACTGGAGATGACAAACTGATTTCCCCAAAACTACTTACTGTTAGAAGTGTCAAATTTCTGCACAGAAGTAGTGCATATACTATAGATGCCATTTTGTCGTAGACCTTGGACTGTGTGCCAACGACTGGAGTTTATTTATTTTTATTTTGTTTGTTTGCGGGTGGTGATGTGATCGTAACAGTCATATCTCTATGTACGATCAGCCAACGCTGTCAGAAAACTGTGGCACTCAGCATCCCATTGTGCAAACTTGCTTGCACGAAGCACCGCCATCGTTCATTTCACATCCGCGTCTCCATAATGGGGTGTGTAAGCTGTCAGCGAGTGCGGAGCGCGCCCTCCGAACCTGCGTGTGTGCGTGCTGCTGTCACCTGCCATCCCTGTCCGTTTGCATTGGCTACTCTGCACTAAGAGACACTCTGGTCATCTGCAGCAGCCAGGGCCTAGTTTGCACATCACATCACATCCACGTGCTGGAGCAGCGGGAAGGATCTCCGCCATGTAGGCCAGAGAGTCCATGTTCAAACAAGGTCGTTTGTCTTTTACGCACCACAGTCCACCACACCACCGTCTCTACCCACCTCTCTCTCTCTCTTTCCCTCTCTCATTTTCTCACCTCTCTCTCCATCTCTCCCCATCTCTCCCTCTCTCTCTCTCTCTCTCTCTCTCTCTCTCTCTCTCTCTCTCTCCCCCCCCCATCTCCCCCCCCCTCCCTTGCTCTGTAAGCCATTACCTCAGGTGTAATAGCTTCTAGGTCAGGTCATCTCTCGGGGAGATTTTGTGGAGCGGTGCAGTTGCCTGGGCTGTTTTGTGGGGGTCAGGTGTACGCTTGGTCGCTCAGGTGGCACGGCACCGCTCTCCCCTCATGCATACGCGAGGGAACGTGGGGGGAGGGAGAGAGGGCAGCGGCTGGGGTCAGATACCGAATGCTCAGCCTACTTTCTTGTTTTCCCCTAATACATCACTAGTTTTCTCTCTCTCTCTCTCTCTCTCTCTCTCTCTCTCTCTCTCTGTTTTTTCGGTTGGTGTCAGACATGTGGCTGGTGAAGGGAAAAAAAGGCTGTTTTATGATTATTGTGGCACAGCCTGGCTGATCTGAGTGACAACACCCTGCTGATGGAGCTAAAAGCATTGCTGGGTGGAAATCTGTTCCACAGACTGCATGGCCATCTGGACTTTGTGAAGAGAAAAAAGGAAGAAAGAGAGAGAGAGAGAGAGAGAGAGAGAGAGAGAGAGAGAGAGAGAGAGAGAGGGGGTCCGGGTGGAAAAGGTTGGACATCGTTTGAGGCAACATCGTGTGACACTTTTCTTTTCAGAAGACAAAGAAAACCTGTGCGTTGTAGTTCATCCTCTAGGGACATTGTCGGTCAAGATCTGTTTTCCTGTCATGAAACAAAGAAAAGGAGCACAATCAAATAAGAGCTGTAGTATCTGCGTGTCTCTTGCACTTTTTTGTTTTTCATTTCAAGGCAGACTGCAGCAGAAAGAGAGGGGAAGTCTGATAGCAGAGGTTACAGCGAGCCACCAAGGGTTTAAAAAAATCCTCCTCGCGGCAGGGGCTCTGGACACTCAGATGATTTTTTTATAAAAGAAAAAAAATTCCCAAAGGCAAGGTTTGGTCAACTGAATAGATATCAACTTTCACAAGGCTTCCTGTCTGCAGTAGGGAGCCTAAGGCAGGATGATATAAGTCTAGGAAGACACCATTAAAATGTACAGAATTAATTGTTAAATACCTCCACGAAGAAATATTTGACGTGGCCCCGTTTATATGCGGCCATTGCCACTCTGCGGGGCCCTGATAAGGTGGCCAGGGCTTAGAAAGGAGAGAGGGGGAAAATGATGACCCTTGCACATGTGGTCATATGATTGGATTCCCATGAGAGGATATTGCAGGGTCCAGTGCCACAATGGGCGACCCTGCTGAAAAATATGTGTCACCCCCCCCCACATAAGCAGCGTAGTTAATTGCAAGACAGTATTAACCCCCCCCACAACACCACACCATTGCTCCATAGCTCCATATATTCGCCCCCACCACTGTTCCATGTATTCGCCCCAATTATTGAACTGTGTGCGTGTGTTTTGTGTGTCTATGCAAGTGTCTACTGTATGTGTGTGTTTGTTGGAGAGGATGCAGGTTTTTCAAAGCAAAGTATTAGTGAGGCCAACCAGTATAGCAATTTAGCCCACCTACATTGTCCTATGTTTGGCGCATGCCTTCATATAGTAAGGTCAGAATTAAAAAAAATATATAATCAAAATCAATTTAGCTTTTTTTTTCACTGCTGTTTGACTGGATCTAATTGATTACTCTGACGATCAGGCATTGAATGGCCTTATACAGAGAGTGTGATTCCACATAGAGGTGCACTGTAAACCATGCTGTAGTGCTGTGGGCCATACATGACCAGGCAGTCAGACTCCATGTCTTTATATTACAAGACATTTTTCTCTTTTTTCTAAACTTTGAGGACAGATATGCATGCAATATGTACCCTCACAATACATAGCTCAGTTGTTTAAAGGGGACTTGGCAACTATTTCAACTTAATAAACCCGTTTAGAAATCATTTGGATGGTTAAATGACCTGTTCCGGTGAAAATGGTGACTTTCCCCGCTGCGCCTAGCGTCCCCAGGCGGAAAACCAACCTTGCAACATTGAGACTACCGTCCCGGAAAGAGAAGTGAGAAACAAGAAACTCGTTTTAAATCGTGTTTCTTACCTTGTAACATCCACATAGTTCTGCCAAACTTATGCTAACAGTTCGCTAGCTTGTAAACAAATCCATGTGCTTTATCATTACCTTTTCACACAGTTTGAAATAGCATAATGTGCAATTTCTCCAGCAGAGGGGGAAATCCTGCCAAGTTTCCCTTTAATATGTTTGAAAATGTACATTATTTCTCAGTACTATTTAGAAGTAAATTGGCAGCATACGATTTGGTGCATTTACTGGTTATTAGCACTATTCAATTTAATGTCTTCTTAATGTTGTGTTACTGGACAGTTTTCCAGTTTCTACACAAAATTATACAGCAGTTTTAAAAAAAAAACTCTCCCCTAGTCCCTCCGCCGAGCCCTGGGGGTCAGTGGAGAAAATTCCCCCTTGACATTTGTGTTCCTGGCACAATATTGACTTCTGAGGGGAGACGAATGCACAGCTTGCAGTGACATTCCACATTCCACAAGAAAAAGAGTTTGTAGAGATATTTGTTTGCTGTTAGCAGTGGCTTGTAGAGATATTTGTTTGCTTGTTAGCAGTGGCTTGTAGAGATATTTGTTTGCTGAAGCAAGTTTTACTCTTTTTATTGAGTTGAAATCGATCCATGAGCAATGTGGTGGTGAATATATTTGCTTTCATTTGCTGTTGTTTTACCACAGCAGGTTAAACCAAAGCATTACAAATGTGAGATGAACATTAAAGATATAGCCTATATAATAAGTGAAGACACATTTTCAATCAACAGACAAACTTATACTGATTCTCCCATGGGTTTCTAGTTAGATATATTGGAATAATATAACTGTGCATTAGTAAACAACACAACACCTAACAAATGACAGATGGGATAATGCCTTAGACAGACTGGTTGTTCAGGAAAGCTAAGCTAGCCACTGGCTGATTAACTGACATACACGGAAAACAGCTATAGGCTGCAATGTATCCACAAATATCTATTTTTAATCTGGAATGAATAAACCTTTCAATTACCTGCCATTTATTCCCCAATGTCACAAGGTGTAGACAATGTTATGATGTGTTATGATGTGTTATTGTGTAGACAATGTTATGACTTGGGCCATCCCAGACCTCCCATCTGGACACACCTCTGTTAGAATCTAACCTCCAAGTACTCCAGACTCAAATAGGTTATAATAGTTAATCTTAAATCTAAAGTTATAATGCTAATAGTCCTGCTTTATGGGGTGATGTAGAGACTCTTATCCTTGTCAGACATTCACAAGGTCACCAGTGCCAGTGGTTCTGCTGCACCTCTCCTAAATGCAGACCCACGGACTGAACTCTCACACCCAACCAGGCCGACATCTTGTGCTGTCTCTTTCAAGGTGTGGTGTTGCCTTATGGTTTGTGATTGTCAACATAGTGAATTGCTTTTGAAAGAATATTGACTTTTTTAAATAGCAAAAGTGTTTTGTAGTAAATTAACACTCACATTCTACAAGGTAGTGAACACAAAATGATGAGGGAGATGCAGTGTGAGAGACTGCTAATAGGATGCTCATCCCTCCTCTCCATCATTAGTTAGGATTTAAAGGGTATTGAAGTGCTTCAACTGGTGGTTTAAATCAACCCTTCCCTCACACTGTGTCACTCTGTGTGTGTGTGTTTGTGTGTGTTCATTTGCACACATCGGCTCCCTAAGTCCATGTTAAAGTGTTTGGAGAATAGAATTCCAAGAATATATTGTAATGGCAAGGCTGCTTCACATCAAGCTGGTTTATTTAGTCAGAAGCAGAGACACAAACAACAATACATGGCACACACAAGGTTAGTCAACAACACTCATACAGTACACGCAGAGGGTGGTCACACTCACACCGACAAAAAGGGTCACACAAGAGGCAGAACTAAAGAGGGATTCACGCTACACTAAAACACATCCATAAACAGTAAATAAAGACAAAAACACACACAATAATCCCCAAAGAACCCCAGCTGCAGTGCATTGTGGGAACCGCTAGCATCCAGTCTCATACACCGACGTTACAATATGTACAGTATTCTTATTTCAGAAGGTAGGGTGCCACCATTATATGTTTTACTTTAAACTTGCAGAATGGCCAAGGGCACTCTTTAGTAACAGTGAGGATTGACAACACTTGGCTTGGAAACAATGCAAAAACCTGGTCTGCCGCCAGATGGTAACCCACCACTTCATTTTGAATAGCTGCAGTATTTCTAATATCAGCTCTTGTCCTCTTGAGTATTTTTATGGAGGTGACTTTGATTTCTATGGTTAATTTAGGTGAAGAGACATTTTAGCAATGTGTTGCTTAGGCTAGTTCAAAGGAAATGGAGGGACACTTTCTTGATTGTTCATTATTTGAATAGTATGCATAATTGAAAGGGTTTTTGACCGGTCTCCTGATTAACAGGGTTCCTGTGCCTCAGTCAGTGTGACTCCTTTCAATTTACATTCATTAAAGGCAAACACATGACCTTAGAATTCAGAGTCAAGGTTTAGCTTTTTTAATCCCTTGGGGGAAAAGGTGCTGAGACATCAGCGATCCAGCTCTGATCTTTTGACCAATTGGGGACAAGTCTGTCCAGTGGTGACACCCATTCATAATTTTCTGCATCCATAAAGCCAGTGTGCACAGCTGAAGCATTGAGACCATCAGCACATTCAGTTAGCTATAATATGGAATGATCACATTACATTTATTTTCATTGTTCCTTTTTCAATTTTCACATCATTTCAGTCACTCAGCAGATGCTGCAAGCAAATGGAACTTCATTTACACGCCGACTCGTGCCCATCTCCCCAAGGGCATTGTGGGATGCCGCCACGTCTGTGGAGGGGCAGGCGGGGTTAGGGAGTTGGGATGATTACACAATCAGGCAAAACTGGGAGCGTTCTTTTATCGCTGCGCTCTGGGTTTACCTCTCCGCTGGCACCGCTGGTGGGCGAGAGCAGTGGACGTCCTCGCGCGGTCAGCAAGCTCCGCGCACACAGTTCCAGCGGGGCCATAAACACCAATATGCTTGGTAATGGCTTTTATGGAGCGCTGCGCCATGTCTCCTGAGCCATCAATAGCCTTGTGGCCACCGAGGGGCCAGCCCAGCAAACCGTCAGAGCTGTCAGCAGGCATCACGGTCTAGAGCAATCAGCTGCTTTGTGTGTGTGTGTGTGTGTGTCTGTGTGTCTGTGTGTGTGTGTGTGTTTGTTCATGCGTGTATGGTTGGGGGGTATGTAAGTGGGTGGTTGGTGTGTGTGCTGTGTGGTTATTTTATGTACATTTATGCATAGATGGTATTAATCTTATAAATTACTTGGAACAAAAAAAAACAGACATGCTAGTGGCATTGGTGAGATGAAGTGGACCCGATGTGTAGGTTGGTAACATCTGTTAGTCAGAATGAGTGGGATTGGAGGGGGCAGGGAAGTTGGCCGCAGTGCCTTTCCGCCAGGCGCCATGTGCTCAGTCACTGTGGGCCCACACTCGGCGGCGGGCACAGATGGCGCGCCTCTCTGATGTCACCAAACAAATCGCCGCATTTCATTAGCGTGAGTGTTTCACACTAATGCTCGCTGTCCAGCCCGAGTCGGCTGCTTTATTGTCATCAAATTATTTTTCCTGTGGCAAACATTTTGACATGAATTAGCGAGGGCTGCCCCACTAGTAGCGCTGCCAGAAGGAATGTCACAGCGCTGCAGACGTGACACAGCGCAGCGTGTGTGTGTGTGTGTGTGTGTGTGTGTAGTGCCGAAACTCAGCCGCTCAGCTGTTCAGAAGTGGCAAACAAATGAACTGTACATGAGTAGATTTCTTAAGAGCAGATGGTCTTGTGCTACATTAGCTATTCATAACAGACCAGTACTTAGTAAATCTTTTACCCGTGTGTCATTGGAGTAAATGTGCTGTAATTACTGTGTCACATGTCAATAATACATCACTAATGTGTTAACTAAGACCTTTCTTTGAAGCCCCATAACAATGTTTAAATCTGTATTCATATGTGTGTAGTTTAGTCTAAATTTCATGTACATTTGTAGTTAAACACATTAAATACATCATTAAACCACTCTTGAGTAGAATGAATCAAACGTTGTAATGTTAACCGGTATCCCTGTGAATATCATAACAATAAACAAATTCTTTGTTCACAAGAAAGCAATCACATCCCACCTGCTTGCATGGATGAGAAAAGTGAAGGAAACCTTCATTGTTTCTTGCAGGACTTTGCAGACGCAATATTCCACTTGGTGAGAGAGAAATACTGGGAGCTGGCAGGCTGCTCCTCCCCCATGCATGCACGTCACAAAGCCCTGGCAGGCATCGTAATGACCAGAGGTATGGCAAGAACATTTTCATTCACCTTTATTTATTTATAAAAAATAGGAATACACCGTGGTGAATTATTCAGCTGAGGAGAGTGTGTACTGTACTGTGTGCCCAGAGAGAATTGTAGCCACTGGGACATTAAATATTGAAACGGATCCTCAATGGGAGAGATAGAAAGCAGGAGAGTGAAGGCTGGAACTCTGCAGCCTTATATTCATGATATCAGGATGGGCCACTGGGCACACTGCTCCTTAATTGGCTGTGTGCTACTTTTGAGTTGTGGCAGTTGGACCAGATTTGATACATTTTCCTTTTTGAGCAAACAAGCTTTTGTCCGTGTGATTCTTAAATAAAATAAATCTTACTTTTCAATCTAACTTACCAAGTTCCAAAGTTAATGATTAAATGATTTTAATAAATAGCTGCACCTACCAATACTTATTTGGAATTTGTAGTATTTAAGTGCAATTAACCTAGGTCTATGCAAATGTAATGTTTGGCAATGTAGAATACTGGATTGACTGTAATTAACACAAAATTGGTTTAGCAATCTGTTTTTGGACTGATGCCTATACTTTTTAGCTATGGCCCTGTGTGGACCTTGGCCAAAACAAGGCAAATTGGTTTAGAAATGCATCCTTAATTGCTAATGTAACATAAACATAAATTAAACATAAATTTAACAAAACATCTGAACTCTCGAATTTCAACCTTGTATGTTTTATTACATAATACTAATGCTTCTGATAAGTGTTTTTACCTTTGGGCCTAAACCATATTGATGGTTTGCCATGCCATGCCATATCATAAAGAGAATGCTTTAGAAACATTAGGCAGCCTCATCCATGTTTGTGGTTCTCTTGGCCTCTTCCCAGTGAATTGTGCTGGTAGCAGAGTGATACAGAGCCACTAGCAGATGTGTTGTGCCAGTGCAGGGTGCTGGTGTTTAGCGCTGGTAATGTAGCATTTGTTTATTTTTAGCTGAGCGCGTTATCTCTCGCTTGGGCTCTGCCAGACTGTTTGGGGGTCAGTGGCGGTATCAGTATCGAGATTCCCTTTGAGGGGCCAGCAGCTCATCAATTTCTACTTCAGTGAGATCACCGTTGCCTTGACCCTAATCCCATCCCTCTCCCTCTCTCTCTCTCTCTCTCTCTCTCTCTCTCTCTCTCTCTCTCTCTCTTTCTTCTAAACAGACACACACACACACACACACACACACACACACACACACACACACACTCACACACACACACGCACACACACACACACATGCGCACACACACACACGCACTCCCTGCCTGCCACCCAATAATTGGTCTGTTTGTTTATTAATAAGTGTGTTATCTTCAAAGATCCAGACGCTGGCAGCCCAAGTATTTGTGGCATGGGGCTAGCAGACACAAACTTGACAGAAGCACTAGGGGCTCTGTTCTTGGTTGTGAGACATCTATTGGATGTCTCAGACTCTGCCCCTCGTTGGCAGAATACTAATGAGGATTCAACTTTGAACCACTGGACCCCCCTCCCCTCCCAAACGTACCCTGTCTTCACTCACTCTCGTACACACATCCAAGCCCATGGAGAATGTTTTAACCTGAATAAGATTGCTTGTCTTTTATTTGTTGGCGATCTGCAAGGAGGATAGAGAGGATGTGAATCAGGCAGAGTGATGGAGTAAATAAGACTCAGTGTAAAGAATCCCATTTAAAGCCCAGCGCAGTGTGGATGATTTGGAAATCTCCTTCCTTCACAACATCAGTGGTCTGACAGCAGAGCTGAATCCTTAGCAGTTTCCTGTCCTCGTGTCTTTGTCTTTGGAGAGAGGAGATTATTTAAAGAAGAGATTCTCATACTAGAAGTGGGTTCAGGAGGGATTTCACTGATTATAACAGGGTTTTCATCTTTTATTTTTTATTAGGTTTAGCCCACACAGTACATTCTTTTTGTGCTTCCCCTGTGAATTGGGTCGTCTGGAAACAGTGTGCTCCTGAGAACATATTCATTTTCAGGAGTCTTGTTGGTTTTGTTAGTATATCAAGGTTGATTTCCCCCTGTCCCCTGCTCTCTTTTACACAGTGAAGATCACAGCAACATTCGTACCAACAAGACTCTAGTTAGCACTTGCACATGCAATCATTTCTACACATAACCCTTTTTTTTCTCAGAACTTGTAAAAGTTTTGAAAAGAGTAAAACATCATGGTTGTGCTGTGGGCACGCGCCTGTTTTTATAGAGTGCATCCGTATAATGGAGCTATGTGTCTGCTGTCTTACCTGTCAGACTGCAAAAATTGCAAATGTCCCCCCACATTGTGACTGATAATTAAAGTTCATGTCTGTTATAGTAACACATTTGGCACCTCACTCTCCCCACCAACGTGAGCCATTTGAGGGACAACAGTCTTTAATGTTGACTCATCCTGACGATGAGCCCCTCTTTGACCTCATTTAATTTTTTGTGCATTTAGCAATGACAGAGCGACTTCTGAAACATCGCCTCCTGAATCTTTCTCGGCTGTAATGTGATGGAAATGAGTCCACACACATTGACCTTGTCGAGCCTTCATGCTACTGGAGAAAATGGATTTAATGCTAATTTTGTAATTATGAAGGAAAAAAATCTTTTTTTCTTAAAAATAGATTTTCACCGTTTGTTCCAGACATTTTGTGAGGTGATGTTTGAAAGCTTAAAGCTTACGGTGAGACAGACTGAAGTAATTGGTTCTTTTGCACGAACAATGAGTGTTTTTTAAATTATTTAACGTCCTTTAGTCAAGGAGAATTGAAAGCATCATTTTGATGGTTTCTTATGACAAGGGGATGACTTTGTTGAGAAATTGATGATCTGCTTTCTTTTCCGTTTGCTTTCTTATTAGGCGAAACCCATTTGGAAAATGCATGTGTAACGATGGTGATTAACCTTTCACCATCACGAGAAGCTGCCCCTCCAGCACAAGTACACTTCACAGTGTAAATACCATTAATTACCATTTGCTGCCAATTACCAGTTGCCTAAGTACCAGCTGGGGATAATGCAGGCTGGTGGGAGAGGGGATGCGTCCACTGATCCATTTCTGAAAAATACTGCCCAGGGCTCAACAGAGGCTCAGGTCACCAGTACAAATTCATCCACACAAAAATGTTACCTTGCTCAGTATTGTTTTGTTTAACAAGATTAACATTTAGTTGTGACTTTAGGGTGATTTGCAGGTTTAATAATGGCATAACCAAAATGTGACTTTGTCCATTATGATCATGAATAGCAAATAGCTACATTTGTGCACTGAAAAGAATGCTAAGTTGTGGCTGTTGGTTTGTTTGTGAGTGATATTATCTTACTACACGTGGCGAATTCTCTACCAGTGTGCGCTTTGATGTTGTAACGCGGCAGCTTGCTGACCTCCCCAGCAGGTGAGGGAGGTGCAACACCATGTTCAGATCCAGAAATGCTAGCGGCACTCGCTTACCTGCTGCACAGGCCTTTCTCTCTCTCTTTCTCTCTCTCTCTCTCTCTGCTGCTGCTGATTGTTAAACTAAAAGCTGCTGTGCCAGAGGGTCTCTCCCTTCCCTTCCTCCCTTCCCTCCTGCTCCTTCTCTGCCTCGTATTTGTGATAATTTCATGGCGTGATAACTAGCAAAGTGGCACAGAAATCACTCTGCGCCTTTCTTCTCTTAGTGCAAAATTGATCTAAACAACCGCTAAGTGGAACATCACTATTGAAGGGGAGGAGGGGGGTGCAGGTAAAAGATGGGCTGCAGTCTGTCGTTTTCCCCCAGAGGAGAAGACCTCCTCTTGGGTACTGTTAAGAATAAATTACCACAGAGAGTCCATCTGAACCATCTTAGAGCCAAGAGGGTCCTTTGGTTAAAACCTCAGTTCATTAGTTGATCATTAAACCAATGCCTTATTAAACCACATGCTTCAGATATGGGTAATGATATAGTAAAGGTGGGAGAAAAAACAATATAGTGTAGTATTGTGATATTAGATTAGATATTTTCACTATATTGGCACTAGATTATGACAATACTACGGTGCAAAGCATTATTATTATTTATTTGATATTAGGATTTAAATTTTTTGGTACATGTGTCTTCTCTGATAACATTGCCTCTGAAGCCCACAAGATGACACAAGACCCTGTTCTTTACTTTATTCACAGCGGAAATTGGATAGGAAGGCAGAGTCGGGAACAAATTTGCCGCGCCAAAGATGACTGCAGAGTTTCCAAGTGTATATAATATATGAGAAAAAAAATTGCAGTGTGTTGCAAAATCCATGAGCAATATCTGCTGTATAGTAAAATGAAGAAGAATCACAATAATATCATATTGTATCGTCACCTCTGTGGCAAATCCCTAATTACAATCGTTCATAATCACTCAGCAGTTGAGTACTTTAGGTAGTCTATATCAATCAGTCTGCATATCCTGACTGCAAAAATCAAGGAATCCTTGTGACATTCAGGTAATGAATGTTGACTCCATTGGGCAGGAAAGGGTGTTAAAGGCTGAGCGTGCACAGAGACAAGCCGCACAGTTAGCAGCCATCAGTCTTCAGTGCCGCAGCATTGCATTTCTGGCTGGATGATTTTGGAGCACTAGAGCCACAAAGCGGTTCTTCTCTGGGGTTTTTTCCCAACATCATTGGAAGCTGTAGAGGAAAGTGTGACTGAACATAGCTCACGTTTATTACTAACTTTGGAGGAGGGGGTTGCAATATTTTGTCATACCCAGACTTTGCATCAATTCATAATTTTACTGATATGCTATTTTTCAATATTGATAAATTTTCTATCTGCCACAGCACCACCTTTGCTGGTAAATACTTGGCCAGCCACAGGAACCTCTCTTTTTCATATTGCAGTACCTTCACACAAAATTAAGTGAGTTGTGTTGCATCAAAAAAAGTTCATCTCAGAAAAAAATTATGAAAATTGTAATCAGATGGTGGATTATACTTCATATATAGTATAGTCTTCCTATAGCATTTCACTTGCAAGGTGCCACCAAGTCTTTAGCATTGCTGTGTCTTTCTGTCTTTCTCCCGAGTTCCACAAAGCTCACACTTCCGCACTCCGTGTCTGCAGTGCAACGTGCCGCTTCCATGGCGAAGGTGAACCAATAAACAGCAGTTGTTTGGTTGATGGACTGATGTGTGGATTGATTGGGAGTATCGATCAGGCCCCGGTGTGTAGACAGTGCTCCGTTATCAGTCCCATCTCGGCTGTCCCTCTGCATCCTTCTGCCAGGGGTGAGATGGGGGGGGGGGGGGCTAGGCTGGCCGTGGAGGAAAGTGCAGAGGATTGCAGAGGCTAGTACAGGCCTTTCACCCTCCATCCAAAGCCACACACACACACACACCAAACACAAATAAGACTCACACATACCCATGCGATACACACACACACACACACACACACACACACACACACACACACACACACACACACCACAACACACAATATTAGCTTTTATTATTGTTATTGCCAGCTCTCTGTGCTCCTTCCAGTCAGAACCTGGACGCAATACCAACCTGAGCTCAGGCAGATAAAGACTCATATGCTGCACTTAGCCCGCAGGTGTAGGGGGTAGGGGAAGACACTGAAGCCTGTATCAGAGAGAAGATGGAGAGCAATGGGGCTTTTTTGTTGGAGGGGGGTAGAGAGAAAGAGAGAGAGGTGGTTATAAAGAAAGAAGCGGTAGGCTGCCGGTGGGTGAATGAAGCTGATGATAAACTAGCCACCTTTTCTTTCAATTTTGATATTTGCTTTGCTTTGCTTTCTCTAACCTCACTCATGGTTAACACAGAGGCTGGTATGCTATTCAAGGCCCGATTGAGGTTGTCTTTTATGACGCTCAACATAATCTGTATACCTATGTACCAATGTATGCTGGTTTCCTCTTGGCTCAAGATTCTTTAGCCTATGTTGCTTTTGCTCATGTTGCTTTTGTTTATTTTAGTGATTTCTTCATATTGTATTGTATTATAAGACTTGTAAGACAATCTCTCTCTCTCTCTGTTCTTTAAAATTTCACAGGTTTGGACCTCCGACAGGCACAAGTGGTGGCATTATCAACTGGCACTAAATGCATCAATGGGGAGTATATCAGTGACCAGGGCCTTGTGGTCAACGACTGCCACGCAGAAATCATCGTCCGCCGGGCTCTTATCCGCTTCCTCTACTCTCAGCTGGAGCTGCATGACAGGTAAACCACCGCCAGTTTCAGCACATGCCGCTACCTTCTGGCCCTCCTCTTGGCTGCCTTTACTTCTTCGTCTTCATTAACATTAATCTTTTTGGCCTCAATAGTCCACTTACATAGTCTCTGTCTGTTTTGGTTTTGGATTTTGTGAAATACATTTCTAAATGTGACTTATAGTCCGGTGCGACTTATATATGTTTTTTTCCTGATCATGACGCATTTTTTGACTGATGCGACTTATAGTCCAGAAAATACGGTACTCGTAATTCATGTCCATTTACATTACCGCCTCGCCTTTCAGTTGTTGTTGGAGATTTGTAAGGGTATTACACACACAGCTGTCTTTAGCTGTGGTTTGAAGTCACTGCTCTTAAACAATAAAGATGTTTTCTTTATTCTGAGAAAGTAAATCATATCACAATAATTAGGCAGCTTAATGTCTTTAAACCTCGCCTGTTGTCTCTCTCCTCCACTTTTATGTGCAAATTAACGTCTTTACATTGTCATGGTGATGATGAAGTTTATACAACTAATGTGTTCCAATAATTGACTATCCATGGACTTGTAATGCTTTATTAAAATTATGAAAAGTCAAAGCCATCTCCATAAAAATAGCATGTTCTTAAAAAAATGATATTCAAGTAAATGTATACAACTAAATGTATACAAAAGGTCACACGTTCTGTTGTGATGCAGTCTGACCCACTGAAAAAGTGTGGTACTTGCAAACATACACACACACACACACACACACACACACATATCTGAGAAACCGGTTGGGGAGGGTTAGGATGGAAATGGCCCAATCAAATTCCACCTGTGCATTACACCCCTGACATGAAGCCTGCCAGATAAAGAAAGGGAAATCTCCCCTCTGATTGTCTGATTTGGCTGTTCTCTCATTCCAAAGCCAGCAGGGAGTTTCTCACTAGGACGTCCCCTTGCACTGTGTGACTGCTTGGATGCTGGAGTTGTGCCACTGGCTATGATCAACACGCAGTTTGGGAGATAAAAGCAGTGGAACGTGCTACGGAATGCAAATTCACAATTTTCGAGTTGCCGCGATGCTTGGGCACGGTGGTTGAGGCAGTGTAAGCACACACTGCCATGTCCTCTCTGTGTGATGGCAACTGTTCCATTCACCATGATATTCTTAGGGATTATAGAGGGCAATGGACGAGAAATGGGATTTACAATCAAGACTTTGTCACTAAAATGCCACCTCAACCTTCTTCCCCCTCCCTCTCTGCTCAATGTCACTCTTTATTAGACATTTATCCCTCTGTACCATCAGGGACCAACGTGTGCATGCGTGCGTGCGGTGTGTGTGTGTGTGTGTGTGTGTGTGTGTGCGTGTGTGTATATTATGTGCATGTGTGTGTGTAATTGGGAAAGCGAGATAGAGACCAGAGAAAGAGGACAAGTCACCAACAGACTAATGTTTTAAACCTTCACATTCTATCCCTAACATATCATTATCAGTACTAAGGGTAGCTGTTTTGTACCTTCTAATTTTGTCATAGTTCTCTGGGGGAACATCTTAGTCATCCCTGGGCTGTATAGCAACCAAACTTTCAGCAGTCTAGTAGTATTAACCAATCAGGAAATCAGAATCTACAGTACCTGCCCTTTATTCTGCACATACCCCACACAGTGAAAGGTGGGGGTGGACACTCCTGGTTGCTAATTCTGGCTGCATTTTGGCTGCAACTTCGTGACCATTACTAGATAGATAGATAGATAGATATATAGATAGATAGATAGATACTTTATTGATCCCCAAGGGGAAATTCAAGATTTAATTCAAGAATTGTATTCAAGTTATACATACATTATACTGCAACTTTGTGAACATTAAAAAAACATAGATTTCCTGCTAACAAAAGAAGGAAACCTGTTTTTTTCCGGTTAATCTGATTTTCACTTCTTTTGCCTGCTGGTCCCTGATGCTTCAGCCAAAGGAGAGAAGACTGGGAACAGTCAATCTTTGTGCGGCACAAGCAGGCTGGGTACCGTCTGAAGGAGAACATCCACTTCCACATGTACATCAGCACCTCACCCTGCGGGGATGCCAGGATCAACTCACCTTACGAGAGCAGCAGTGAGCGTGAGTTTCTCTTTTCTTTTCCTGGCTTTTGTCTTTCGACTGGCTTTCTGTCTCCCTCTTTTTCTTTTTTCTTTCAATCTCTGTTTTGTTTCTCTGTCACTCTACCCCCCTCCAACAATTTCCTTCCCCCATCTCCCCTACTTTCTCTCTTTCCTTTCCTTACCCCCTTCCTCTACCTCTCTCTCTCTCTCTCTCTCTCTTGCCCTCTCTCTATCCACTTGCCTCCTTAACAGGGCTTTTTAAAGGGATCATCCTTTTCTGCGCCTGGATTTCTGAAAGCACCCACCATGCTTTTGTCAGAGTCTGTCAGAAAACCTCTGACGTCCCTTTTCATGTGCCTTTCAGCTGTGCCGAGCAACTCCAACCAACAGATGACATTTTAATGCTTGCTTGCTTAAAGAAATGTGTATTCATTTAGACGTCAAGTTTTTTCCCCCTAAAATGTGACATGTCAGAGTTCAAAATGTGATCTCCAGGGTTATCTCTATCATAGATATACATACATTTTCATATTTATAACTTCTTAAGAGACACCATTCTATTCAATAGTGATCATGATGTATGATTGAATTGACGGTGAGGAGGATTTTTTCAGTGAAAACTGTCGAGGGCTACTTAATCACGGCCAGTTGAAAAGAGGACTGTCGCGGAAAAGCTTTGAACTTCAGTCTCTTGGTCATTAAACCTTTTTAAATGCTCACCAGTCAGCTTTTTACAGATTAGAAAATGACTTATGCTCTACCACTTTGCTAATACCTCTCGCTCTGCTTCTGTTCGAGACTTCAGATGAGGACTTGCAGCTTAACTTTGCCCTCGTTGAGGCTAGGAAAACCATAGCAACAGCCGAAGCAGTGGCAAGTCTCCACGGCTGGTCAGGAGCAAAGTGCTTTCTAATGATTCCCTCTTCATCTTGAGTGCGTAGCAAGGCTCAGAACGGGGCTCCGTTGCTAGTGCCTAGAGAGTCATGCAGAAACAAAAGGAATTCCTAAACACACGACTTTTATGCAGTTGCATAATTATATAGATCAAAGCTCACCTCACTAAACTAACAATTTCCAGATTTAAATGTGGCTTTGGTGTTTGAGCTTCAACCCATGCCCATAGATCCCTCACTAAACTAAACATTTTCCATACAGTAAATGGTTGATGGCAAACTGGTCATATCTACATTGGTAAATAGCTGCGTACAGCACATGTCTGTGCACTGTATATATCTTATAGGATATCCTACACTCTTAAAATTAATGTGTTGTCCCTATCTGGATACAGAGATGTGTTAAAAACAACGCAAGTTGTGTTGTTTTCAACACATTCGTTTTAGGAGTGTATAGATGCGCTCTGATGTGTTGTAATGTGATGTGTCCTGGTGGCACAGAGCACCTTGTTTGTGATTCTCGGCACGTCGTTGGGCGTGTTGTCACAGCTGTGTCGTCCCCCCCAGTGCCCGGTGGGCGACCCCTGATGAAGCGGCTCCACATGCACCTGCGGACCAAGATCGAGGCCGGCGAGGGGACGCTGCCGGTGAGGTCGCAGGCGCCCGTGCAGACGTGGGACGGCGTGCTGCAGGGGGAGAGGCTCATCACCATGTCCTGCACTGACAAGATCACCAGGTCAGCTCCAGGGCGCCATGACCATCACACACACACACACACACACACACACACACACACACACACACACACACACACACGGGAGCTCTGCTTCCTGCTCATACAGTAGAGTAGGCCTACATCTCAGCTTCCTGTTTCCTGTTGATGGCTTCTGAACAGTAAAACAATAGAAATATTCCAGAGACCAATATTACCAGACCTGAAAAGAACAAGTTAGAAAGAACTCTATTCTTTACATCTGAAACTGTTTGTTCACGGTATTATCTGCATTGCTGATTCAAGGGTTAGAATACACCTAAGAACAAAGACTGCTTCTGAAGCATTCAAATGGCACTATAAAAAACGTTGAAGACATGTACTTTGATTCTCTACGTGATCATCTTCAAAGCGTAAATGATCTGAATGTAGAACATCATGTTAAATAACAGTGTGTTCGCCAGAAATGCCATTTTGAATTCCAGTGGTGCGCCTGAGGCACAGAACGCAGGGGCGGCTTCCGACTAAATTCCCGAGACAAATTTGACCAGCGTTTGTTGGAGAGGAGGGTTTGTGGCTCCCCGGCGGCCCTCCGCACTGCGAGAACACGAGTGGAATCTATTGATTTAAGGGTTATCTTTATTAGAGGATTACTCTTTATGAGCCTGCATGATCTTTGTTTAAATAGGCCTCTTTTTCTCCACCTTTCTCTCTCACTCTCTTTCTCAGTCTCTCATTCACTGTCTTCCTCTCTGTTTTCTACAAGGACTTTTAATAGTAGAAGGAAAGGTTACCCTGATATTTGTCTTCCGATAAGAGATGCTGAGCCTGCTGAGGTTAGCGAAAATATGGGGTGGTCTGGCCACCATATGTTTGCTGGTGGCCATACTTTTCAATAAGCACCACACTGTTTACTGAGGGCATGGACAGGCCAGTGCCTCCACAGCCATGTAATAATAAAGGGATTTTGGTCTTTGCCATTTAGATTTTTTTGGCTTAGAGTTTTTGGTCTGAGTGACCTCAGAGTGATCCTGTGGGGATTGGAAGTGGTATTTTTGGGTTGACCAAGTCACGCATGCACACACACACACTCACAGACATAAACACCACATACACACACACACACACATGTACGCATAAACATACACATATCACACACACACACACACTCACACACACACACACACACACACACACACACACACACACACACACACACACACACACACACACACACACACACACACACACACTTCCATACACACACACAGTGGCAGTTATTCAGCACCGCTCAGCTCCACCTGGTTGTTTAAAAGTGACTCCGCGTGAGGACACATGCAGGCGTTGAGGGGTGCACCTCTCTTCCCCTCTCCAATCGCTGTTAATTTGACCGATTTGATTCAGTTCACTGGGGCTGGAAGCACTGCGATTAAATCTGCCCGGGTCAGTACCAGGGGTGAAAGCAATTACTTTACAAAAAATAGAATAAGACAGAAGAAGGGGGACATCGGGCGCTTCTCCGGTCCTCCCCTCTTCTCTTTCTCTTCCTGTCTGTCCCTCTTTCTCAGTTTTATATCCCAGTAAATTAGTAAGGCTTCCATTGAAGTGACTGAAGGGCTGGGGATGAGGGGGTACTGGAGGTAATCAAGGTCACTGTGAAGAGGAAGGACAGAGATAGTGGCTTAAGTCTTTGTCCCAACCCACCACTGAACTTCATTTCATCCACCCGACTCATTTCGCCTTTTCCACTGCGCCACTGATACGGAGAGAAAGAGGGGGAGAGAGAGGGAGGAAAGATGTGGAGAAAAATGAACAAAGGACAGAGTGTAAAAAAAACCCATAACTGCTATGTTGCACCCCTGTCTCAAGCAATCATTTCTCATCCAGTTTTTATGACCGCTCACTGACCACATGCCCCGTTCCCCCTCCCCACTGTCCGTCACCCTCTGATGGTGGTGGGATGGAGGACAGTCTATCATCACTGATGGGTTATGATGAGGTGTATTTTACTGAAACCTTCCTCCAACAGTAGCAAAAGGTGGGAGCGAGAGAGAGAGAGAGAGAGAGAGAGAGAGAAAGAATGACACAGTGTCTAATTAAGCTGTTGTCCTCTTTAATTGACAACTCCAAAGCCGTTGTGTGAATGTGATCTTTTTGTTTTAAACTTTGGGAGTTTATTTTATGTAAATGCGGACTGATTTAATGAAGCGGACAGAATGAACTGGAGTATGAGACGTGGAAGTGGAGAGTGCAGCGGGAGTGAGGCAGGCAGAAGAGAGGAGGAGTGTGTGGAGTGTGCAAGAGAAAGACCTAACCCCTTTAAAATTCCTTCAGAAGCCAGATGGCTGTCTTTTCTTGCATGAGATTAAAAGATGTTTCTAATTCACAGAGCCTCTTCCCAACCAAATTAATATCACAGGGCTAAATTGTTTTTCTGTTTTGAAAGGGCTATGGAAGAGGGACATAGAAAGGACGTGAAAAAATACAAATCAGAGTTCCTGTTGTTTAAGCCAAGGTAGGACAGGTTAGAAAGGTAGCTTGTGCTATAGATAGAGAAGGAAGTTCAGTAATGCACCTGAAGTGGTTCTTAGATTGTAGGTAGCATTAGTTGACTTGAGGAATTAAAAATACTGAAGAGATTAACAATTGGGGGGCGGGTATTATAATTAACAAGGGTATTTATGAGTCATGAAGCAAAATTCCACAGGGAAAAAGGCAGACTGTTTTCATGATAAAGATACATTAATTAAGCCAGAGAACAATGATGTAAAAATTAGCTGCAATGTTTGTCAATGATTGTGTTCTTTAACAGGTTCATTAGCTAATGTGTGGGTGTGTATTAACTGTCTTGCCAGTCTGAATTTTTTCTTTTGTCATTCCCCCAAAAATAAGAACAAACAATTGTTGCCTTTGAAATTAAGTGTGATTTAATTAACCTTATTGTATCACTGCATGACATAATGTGTTGAGTCATTATTGTCATCGTACAGTCTAAATACTTTAAATTTGTTACAATAACGATACAAGAATAATTTTATTTTCTAATACCTATACTCATATAGGTGTTTAAAGGCTACCAGTCTAAATACTTTAAATTTGTTACAATAACGATACAAGGATAATTTTATTTTCTAATACCTATACTCATATAGGTGTTTAAAGGCTACCACTACTATTGTACTATCTCTTCACCCACTTAAAAACATACATACATCAACTAGCCCTTTTCACAGTTGCTTTGCCTGTGGCTGTAGGCTAAGCCTTTCTTCCACCATGTATGTATAAAGCAGGTGGTAGCGCCGACGAGAGGTTGGCTGCCGGTTCTAATTGTCACCTTTTCTATTCCCTGTCGCAGGTGGAACGTGTTGGGCCTGCAGGGGGCGTTGCTGAGCCACCTGCTGGAGCCGGTCTACCTGCACAGCCTGACGGTGGGGAGCCTGCGGCACACGGGCCATTTCACCCGCGTGCTGAGTCAGAGGCTGGAGCGTCTGGGGGCCCTGCCCACACCCTACTGCCGCAACCAGCCCCTCCTCAGCGGTACGCCATGCCTCTGGGGTCTACTCCCATCTCCATCTGTCTGCTCATCACCCCGCATGGATGATTGTCCTCAGTGATGGGGATCAGGCTTAGCCACGATGTCCACAATGTATTTAAACGTAGACTTAATCGCACCCATCAAGATACAATAAAAAAAAAAATAGCTAAAAAAGACTCAGTCGCAATATCCAGAATGATGATTATTAAGAATAACACACAAATTAACTCGAACACACAAATAAATGCACATCCATAAGCATCTCCAAATGTCCAGTACACAATGAGTCAGACATTGTTTGGTTTGAGAGAAGTCATGGATGTGTGTAGTGCATAGCTCAGGGTTTGGGTTCACCTCAGGGAGAGCAGGGAGGTCAGAGGGAGACGACCATCCCAACAAATCGATGTAATCACCGGGGTCCTTATCTTACTCAATTCAGCAGAGATAGCGGAGGGGAGGGCTCCATTCATGGATCCTCCGCAGCGCGCGGCCTCACATCTCTCTGCCCTCTGCCTTTCACCGGCCTATTGATGAGGGCCACTGTCTTTGTCTCCTGTCTCTTGTTCTTGGTTATTTTAAGGTTTGAGCTGTCATAAAAGTTCCTCGGAAGCTGTAGGATCTGTCTTATCGCAGGAGAGAGGAATTGGCTACTCCGGCACCGGGCTAAGCGAGTCAATAGATGTCCTTCAGGAAGGGCTGGGATTCAGCCGCCAAACGTGACCGCAGACTTTCCAGGACTGCACAGCTTTAACTGAACTTACTGAAGTGTCTTTTCACAGTCACCTCCACTGCCTGTCTGATGGGTCATTTTTTTTCCCACAGACTTACAATTGACTGAGGCCCTCGGTGAAGGGATTCAAAGCCAGTAGCCAGATAGCATGAACAATGCATGGTGTAGAGATTGATCAAGACTTTATGAAGGATCCAATCCCACTGTAGATAGCAAAGATATGAATGTTGGATAATTGAAGGTATGAAATGAGCCGTGAATTTGGTCAGGAGAGGTGTGGAGGTAGGAGTGGAAAATGAAAGAGATGGTAGGAGATCAGAAGATTAAAAATAGGCTGATTAGCTGGCAGTCAGTTTAGTCCCTGTCCCAGCCACCTTGGTGTTATTGAGATGGAGAGATACAAGTATAGGACAGAGAAAATATAACCACCGGGTTATAAAAGGTATAGGTATAAAAGTTAGCATGGCTATAATAAATATGGATTGTAATCAGGGTAGGAATTTCACTGCGGCCACGACATGGCCGCCGTTGCCCCTTGCGTTGGCCGTGATGCCCCTTTGAAAATCAGAGGTTTACATGCCACTGTGGCCTTGGTGCCCCCTTCTTTCAATATTCTGGTTTGCGTCCGACTAATAGCGTATTTTATTAGCCTATGGCCTGACAAAATAATCCCAGCATTCACAGCGCAAATTAATGTAGTCTTTTACGCAGTGGAGAAAGTGACAGTGCACGGCAAGAAAGAAAGTGCGTCCAGATTCACCCATTCTTCTCAGTTCAACTACTCATGAAGTAGCCTACTCATCATACAAACATCACAAGTATCACATCACATGAAGGAGCTTTTTCTCTTTAATGATGTTAGCCGTTTGGTGAACGGTTCGCGAAGACAAATAAATACTATGATTAAATTGAATAATAAATTCTAGGTTTTGCGCCTATCTCCCTACCCATTCATCTTGGTGGAATACTTCACAAACCCTTCGTTCAAAACATAGCAAACCATATATCAAAATAAACAGCAGACCTTACCGAACAAGAAGGTTTAAAGCAGTCCCCTGTACAGTTAGCCGTTCCAGAGTAATCAGGTTTTGACATGCATGTCTCCAAATTTGGGCTTTAAGTTTCACAATGTGTTTAAATTTTTCTATGTGATTTCATAACAGGCCAAATACAAAATAATTGTTATATAAATAAATAAATATAAATAAATAGTAGCCTTAATGATCACAAAATGCTAAGCATGCATCTAGGCTATTTGAGTTTCTTAAAGCTGAGCTGTGCTTACATTGTTCAATAGGGCCTACATGATTTCATAACAGGCCAAATATAAAATAAATGTTAAATATAGCCTAGATATCTGTAAATATTAGATGATCAGATGATAGATTACAGTTCTATGTCATGTTTCATGTTTTTGTAATGTTTCATACAGTGATGCAGGTCTACTGCTGTGAATAGGCTAAATACTTTTAATCATTAAAAATGATTAAAAATCATTTAAAAATTTTAAAATTATAAAATTTTGATCATTTTTATAGCCTTCTACTGTATAGTTAACTTTGGCCTTAGTGCCCTGACATGTGGCCTTTGTGCCCCCCACCAAATATGCCCAACTGAAGGCCAAGTGGCCTTGCCCCCAAAATGGTGAAATTCCAAGCCATTGTACTTTAAATAATGATTAATAATTGTACTTTCTCAAAAGACTGGCAGATAAACAGTGCAAAAAATCAGCATACGTTTTTATAAATTTGAATTATTTGTCATTCCCGTTACAGAATGTTTTGCATGGTGCACTTGTGTGATTTTTATATTGCCAGTTGCCACAAATAATTTCAAGACTGTATGCATCTATTCATTACTGGCACTCAGATACAAAATGCAGCCACACAAACAGCATTTTTTTTGCCTCCGATATTCCCCCAAAAATGGTTTCTTTGAATAAACTCAGAAATAATGCTGGAAATCATTTCTGACTTTCTTGCAGATAACTATGAGCTTTTGTCATCATACACTGTGTTGGATGGAGCAAGGCACATAGTGCCATAATTCATTCATTTCTACTTAAAAGTCTGCTTGTGGCTGTTGGTGACGCAATAGAATTTTACATCAACTTAACTGGTACCGGAACACCCAGGAATATAAGAAGAAAATGTAACAGCTGAGGCTGTGTATGATTGCAGGAGAGCATCCAGTGCAACCCTGATTGTATGGTTATTACAGTACTTCTGACACTAGGAAATTCACCTCTAGTCATGATTATGGGCATTTCACTAATGCTCTGACACACTTCCTTTCATTGCTGCTAATCATGCAGATCATTGTTCATAGCTCAATAGGGTACTGAGCAATGGTTTGCTTTTTCAGCTTGGGTAAAAGCCTTTGGCTTTGCAAATCTGGGTTAAGTTAGAACTTTCTTTAAAATGTACCTACAAAAACATGCAGTGAATTTTAAAGTGCTGGATATATTCAGCATATCTAAGAATTTTAGATAGAATTATATGTTCTATCTAAAATTCTATAGTATCTAAAACTATGTAAAAATGAAAAATTATGAAATAACAAACAAACAGTTTCAGTATGATTACCATCACAAGTAGGAATCAACATAAATATCTCACAATGACCGCCAGTGCTGTAAGGCTATGGTCCTGCCCGGGCCACCTTGGTCTGACCTGACAGTCCTCCCCTCTGTCCTGCAGGCCTGAGCAGCAGCGAGTGCCGGCAGCCGGGGAAGTCTCCGTGCTTCAGCGTGAACTGGACGGCGGGGGACAGCCAGCTGGAGGTGCTCAGCGCATCCACGGGGAAGAGGAAGGACTCAGGGACACCGTCGCGGCTCTGCAAGCACGCATTCTTTACTCGCTGGGCCCGGCTGTGCCGGAGGGTGAGTCCAGACCAGTGTGCACCCTCAGCAGTGCTCAAACACACAGGCCCTATACGCTAGCCTGGCCCAGATACGGCGCTAGCCTGGCCCAGATACAGCCCTAGCCTGGCCCAGATACGGCCCTAGCCTGGCCCAGATATGGCGCTAGCCTGGCCCAGATACAGCCCTAGCCTGGCCCAGATATGGCACTAGCCTGGCCCAGAGCCTGTACAGAGCCTGTCACCTCTCCTCTCCATATGTTGTGAGATGTCACTTTGAATTAAACTCCACAAAAAATGCAAGCTCCTTTATTGCCATTTTCAGTGTGAAATGCAGCGAGGTATGAGCCTGTTAATGAAGACAGTTTTTACTCATATTTCAGTTTAGTGAGGAATCAATGTTTTAATTTGCTCTTAAAGTGAGCTCTCACAATAATCTCAATTCACACACACATTCTTATACACCCACACTCCTAAGCTGCTGAGAATTAATTTACCATTTCTCATGTATATAATGGGATCGTCAATATCACCATAAATGCTTACAGTTCCAGAGAAACCTTTAAATTGAAATTAAATATGTTCTACTTGAAAATAAAAGAAGAGTTGTTTTGAAGATCCCCCTGAATGGTTCCCTCCTTGAAGGCACTCTGAGTTGCAAGCAATGGGGTATATTAGAGCAAACACAGTAATCTGCAAAGAAAGTTTTTCCTCTCATCTGCTCTCTCTTTAAGTTTATGTGTGTGTGTGTGAGAGAGAGAGAGAGAGAGAGAGAGAGAGAGAGAAAAGAGAATTGCAACAAAGAAAATGCACAAAAGCACAGAGAATGTTCAATTGCTTGTGAAATTTAAATGGGGAGATTACACAGCTGTTGAAGTTCCCCGTTTGTGCCGGCTCATTCGTTTTGTTTTGCTCTCTGTCTCTGCCTCACAATCAAACTCTCCTGTCTTTTCTTTTCCTCACTCTCCCTTCCTCTGTGCAACTTGTCTTGATCTCGCTCTCTTCTCTGTCCGTCTCTCCCGTTCTAGTTAAATGTCCACACGCCGCCGGCCGGAGATCAGGGCGACTCGGCCGAGCTGCTGTACTGCGAGGCCAAGCAGGCAGCCGGCCGCTACCAGACTGTGAAGCAGCAGTGGCTCCGCTCGCTGCAGGACATGGGTCTGGGCACCTGGGTGAGGAAGCCACCCGAGCAGGAACACTTCCTGCCCGGCGTGTGAGTCCAGTGGACGGGTGGCGTGCGGGCGGGCAGCATGTGGGCAGTGAGGGTCAAGGGTCAGTTGTATGAGACGTCAACCCTCACGCTTCCCACGCACCTCCTGCAGGCCTGTTTGAGTGATCCGCCTCTGTGAGCAGCAAACCCTGGTCTTACCAAACAAAGATGGAGAAGAATTCGGATACTAACACGGGACAGATGTTAGGTCTTGCCGAGTTGTGATGCTCTACGTCCTGGATAAGGATACATCACTCCCAGTGTCTCCCCTGCACCACCATGTCCCTCAGTCTTACCTTTGCCTTTTGTAGACCATGTGTTAACCTTCACCTAAGTGAAAGGCAGCCGCCATCTTGTCATCAGCTATTGCCTGACGTACAGCCCCCATAGAGTGTTGGGCACAATGTCCAATTAAAGCGCCTGTCTGTCTGTATGACGCTAGACAGGGAAAGACAGCATGCAACTCTAGCACAGAACCACTTCAATCTCTCTCTCTCTCACACACACACACACACACACACAAAAACATTCTCTCTCTCTCCCTCTCTTTAGAAAAAATAACACAACAGGCTTAGGGTTTGACATTCTAAGGGAAGGTAATGCAGCCCTTTCACTCTGGAGCTGTGCTGGGTCTGAAACATCCAGAAACACGGGAAGGCAGTGATGACTAGGTATCCTAAATGGTGTTGTAGAGACTGTGGCACAGAGCCTTTTTGAAAGTACAATACAGAGCTTTAATAACACCTTTCCCCCTCATTCTGTCGGCCATTGTTACCCTTTGGTTACCTTCAGTGCTTACTTTTATTATTATTTTTCTCTACTTGCGGTTCTAGTTCAATCCTTCTACACTGAGTGCAGGGCTAGAGAGGTACTGACTACAGAGAGTGAAAGCATGACGGCGTTGGGGGATAAGGCAAGTAAAATAAAGAAGGCACAGAGTCCAGCCAAGGTTCAAACAGCAGTCTGGCGTGTCAATGTAGTCCAATCCAGCCCAGTGTGCCCTTCTAATGGGAACATAACCACAAGTCCAAGAATTTATAATTGAATGCCTGTCATTTAGTGTGCTATCTTTCCACTCCTTTTTGCTTTTGCCCTTCCCTTTGTGTTTAACAGAAAGGGCTAATATGTTTACGGATTGTCAGAAGCCCTAGATATCTTAGTGTAGGCTCCATATTAAAATTTCTTTAGGACATTTGATTACATACATGAGAATAGAAGTAATCTATATTGTTTATTTAGTAACATGTGACCTCAATCATATTATTTGTGAGTTACTTTGTTGAATCCTCTCCTGCATTAACATAGCACAAGGTATGCTCCAACAGGGACCCCTAGTGGCGACATACATAGTATCCAAACTCACCCATGTCTCCTCCACAATATGATTGACACTTAAAAGCTTCAGTCCTATTTGTGTTTTCATTCATTCATGTGTTCATAATTGTGTTATTTCAGTATTTCAGCTGTTTTTTTCTGTAACATGTTTAAAGATCTTTTGAAAAAACGTTGTGTAGCCACTGTCACAAAGGACATTGTGTGATGACCAATCTTTTAGGGAGCAATTCTTGGGTCAGATTTAATGTGTAAAGTACCATATCTATTTCCCCCATCATTTGTAGTATTCATTTCTATTATTATTATCACCCTTAATATCATATTATATAAACATACCCATTTTCCCATGTTATTCTATTTTCCCCATGTTATTCAACTCTCAATCTATGTTGTGCCACACATGTTGTGTGAATTCACCTTAACCACAGTCTTGTCTGTAAGGAGTAAGATTTGTTGTACTATTTCACAGAGGTCACAAATTCATTGGAACAAGCACCATGCAGACCAATTTAGGTATCTATATGAATAGGCCTTTTTAGTCATGGCATGATTGAATGGCAATATTGTAATATTTACTGTACATTTTGTAATATAAATAAATTGTAAAAAAGATAGTAAAATCAAATTATACATCAAAGTAAGTTGTACATTTTAACACAAGAAAATGTGCTGCTAAGGTCTGTACATTGCACCTCAGTAATACCTGAAAGTTGAATGTTTGTTAATGTGAATAAAATGACATAAAACCTGAGTTGATCATTTCTTCTTCTTGAATATTGTAGCTTAGAGGCAACTACTGAAATGCTATAATTACAGCAAGAATTGTCTGCTTTGAGGAGCCTGAAATATACATTTTTGCTTACTACAAATCTTATGTGTGTAATTTCAGTTTTTAATGTTCAGTTTTGTTCTACAATGTAATGTAGACATAAAGGTGTTTCTTTTTCTGGTTTCGATAAATCTGAGACAGTATTCATGCTGTCTCAGATGTATCAAAATCCTCCTCACATTATGACCTCAATGGCTATGCAGTGTTTATTTAGCAACACAGAACCTTGATCAGGAGATAAGGTTACAAAAGACAAATATTTGTTAAATGTGGTTGAAATGCAGTATTACTGGCACACCAAAAGCAACATTTGTCATTTTAATTGTTGCAGGTATGATGACCTCTTATCTCAGTCCAAAAAGCAAACATTTTATTGGAATTTACAAGCCACTGTTTGCACACATGTACAACATTCAGCTCGTAAAACAGATAATATGTATATATATTTTTTTAATTGACTTCAGATACATCCAAAACAACCACTCATTTTATGAGCCCCTAAGAGGCTCGGTTAACATATTTACATTTTTTTACCATCAAGGTTTCCCACAACATACATCTTCACGTTTCTCACATACATCAAAACATAAGTTTACAATAGAAAAACTGGAGACTGGTGTTATTTGTGTGGAGACTACTGGTATTACCATAATGCTACAAATTAAGAGTCTGAATTGGAGGTTGATTCTCTGATATTCTGGCTCAGAAAACGATGCCATGAGAGAAAGCACTGAAATCAGCCACATGACAATATCAGACACAGTCTTGTAAAGATCTCTAACCCGAACCCAATTTAGATTAAGATGCACAATAGTTAGATCACATTCCTGTTGGCGAAGATTGAAGAAAAAATACCTGTGCTCTGTCCACCAACCAATAGGCTGTTAGACTATTTAGTCACCAGTGTCTGCAGTTGTCATCAATGACAAAACATGAATTTGCTTCATACTACAGCATATTAATCCTAAAAAATAAAACACTGCTCTGTAGAAGCTGCCAACATAACAGCACGATGTTGAAGAGAAAGGCTTTCTAACATGAATATCTGACTTGCTGATAGATGTGTGGAGCACTTGACAGTCATGGACAGTCAGAGAAACATCAGAGAACATACATCCTTTTATTCCAAACATCTACATTGACAAACATCGGTGTGGAAAGAACACAGAAGAAACGGTACAGATGAACTGCCAGTCTGCTAATGCTGTGGCGAAAAGCTCTCCTGAACTAGAGACCGTACCGCTGACTAACATGCACACAAGTTTTAATGTCATTTTTTAAATCTGTGCTGATTAACTTGAGTTGAACACCCAGGGCTAAGGCTTTAGCTCTATATAGGAAATATGGTGTTTGACCAGTTCTACATGAATTGCATTTCAACAGTGATAAAACATTGGTAAACATCAAACTGCTTGTCCGGCACAGTGTAACAAGGTGTGAACAGTAGCATAAACGGTGCGAGTCCAATCCCATACCATTCACTCTATACAGCGGCCTACATTTGGAACTCTGCAGTGATCATGAGATGGCACATGATTGGTCCAACAGCTTTTTTAAGCATGCTCTAAAAGTCTGCCCTCAAACTCCGAAGACTGCAGGCTTGATTGTTCAAGGCAAACCAAAACTACTGCCACACACACACACACACACACACACACACACACACACTCTTTCTACTATGGGGAGGACGCTATTAACATTACTTACTTTCAAACATTGCTTTCTCTCTAATGTTTCCTTGCTGATGAGAACAGCACGGTGAGTCTTGCCCTAGAGCTCTGTTTTCACAGGATAACACACCTTGACTGCACCGCCTCCTTCTAAAAATAAGAGTTACTTCCTTGACTGTTCTCAAGGAGGCTTATGTGAAGTACCTTCTCAAAAGACAAGGCAGAAGACTATATTCACAGCTGAATGTAATTGGTTTGACTGAGCTCAGAAGAACAAACTCCACCAACTGGCACTTAAGCAACAGATGATCCTTTATACATTAGCACTGTTACCTATAATGGCCAAGTATTCTAATACAGCTTAAAGAAATCAATTCTACACATACTGTAAGACACCACAGAGCCCAAATAACCTTGCTGAAGTGCTTGCTTATGGTAACACAATGGATTGCTTTTAGTGTCCATGCGTCTCTATAGAGATGGCAACAGAGCCGAAGGGATCTACATCAAAGTCTGAGTGTGTTGTTGTTGTTTACGTAAGTGTTTCATCTCAAAGGAACTGTGGTGACATGTAATGTTCTCACCAATATATCTGCTCATAACCCACCCATGTGGACAGGACTGGTGTAAATGGCAAACGGTGAGGACAGACAGATATGCATGTTGAATAGCTATAACGGGACACGCTGTACAATAGATCCTCATTGTCTGCTTCAGACAGCTTACAGGAAGTAAAGAATAGGATCCTATTCTCCGACTGTAACAGTAACAGAACCAAACAGGATGATGTCAAATGAGTTGGAAAGAATCCTGTAGGAAAACAAACTCCCTTTCTAACACACGAGCGCGCACGCGCATGCATACACACACACATACACACACACACACACACACACACACACACACACACACACACTATAAATGTCTTAGTATGAGCCTACGTAACACACAGTTTTGGCTGCAGACTGTGGATGAGGCTTCGCTCACGTGTGTGAGTGAGTGAGTGAGAGCATGTTGGGGGGAGAAGGACTGTGCCCTGGCGCGGATGAACAGCATGCAAGGGGGTGAGAGGATGCCGGCGGGTGGCACTCAGCAGGCCTGTGCTGCGGCGACGGCAGCTCACTTCTCCTGCAGGAGGGCGGGAATGTTGATGTTCCAGCCAATGGCTTGCCGGTCGAAGCCACAGGTGAAGAGGTTGCAGGCCTGGTTCTCCTCGTTCCAGACGGAGCAGCACACCATGCGCCGGTGGCCCTGTTCAAAACAAGTCAACAAATAACCTGTAAGTAACAACAACAAACAAAAAAAAAAAAAACTCCCTGATGTGGTAACGTTAGATCAATCTTCCATTTCAGCTGCAAACACAGGGACACAGAAAGCAGCCCACTGGGCCGGTTGCCTTTGGCCAGGAGGGTGAAGAGATCAGGTTGAGCATCAGCATAGTGCTGGTATCAGCAGCCACCACAGCAGTGTCAGCACGGCTGACCGCAGCAGACCCTCTTCACGGCCGAGACGGAGGAGATGGAGGAGGGACAGGAAGGGAGGGAGAGAGAGACCGAGACACATTCCAGCTCCAATTCCTTGGGCTCCTCACACTCTTAGCTCACCTCATCCTCATCTTCAGCATTTACACTTCCTTTCTCTGGTGTGCACATGCTCACACACGCTCACTCTCAATGCAGTCACTCTGTTCTCCCACTCCAGTTTTCTCTCTGGGGCACTCACTCCCTCTTTTAGCCTCACTGTCTATTTCTTTTTCTTTGTGAAAGTGTGTGTGTGTGTGTGTGTGTGTGTGCTTGTGTGTGCATGCATGAGACAGACAGACAGACAGAATGAGAGAGAAACACACCATTGAGCAAGTGTAAGCGTGTGTGTGTGTGTGTGTGTGTGTGTGTGTGTGTGTGTGTGTGTGTACTAGCACACCTGTCTGTTGCTGCGTGGCAGTCTGGCGAGTCGTACTCCCGTCATGTCGAACAGCCTGACTTGTCGGTTGTCGTGTGGGAGTGCAATGATCCTCTGCGTAGCGGAGACACTTATCCTGCAGAGTGACAAGAGCCCCGAGTCAAACTTCCCACAGGAAACTGTTCAAAGGCACCTCTCAGCTCCCCAGATACCCACCCAGACATCTGTCATTAAGAGTCCAATAAATCTGCTACGTCATGTAGGTTTTGATGAGATTGTTTTATCTAACAATAGGCCTTTTCACACTGCCAAAATCGCCGCGATTTTAAGTACCAGAATCGCGAACGACTGTCCCTTTCACATAGACCGAGGCGGAACGGCGGGACAAAGTGTCTCGCCAAATTTACTACCAAGCCCCCTAGACATCTTGCCGAGTTTTTTTGTTCCGGCACCAGTGTGAATGGGTCAAGGCGGAAAGGGGAATCTGGGCAGGCATTTCGATGCTATGTCCAGCCCACCACAGGAGATTGCAAATAAATCTAACTGATCAAAAGCAGCAATAGCAGAGACAGCACATTATGTCAATCTTTAAATTCACAAAGTCTCCAGTCATGTAATGCCTGCTAGAGTTGACTGTAGCTCAGAATGCAATCGGTTGCCATAATAGGCCATCCTAAAATCCAGCAATAAAACAAAGCATGAACTCATGAGCATCTGTCTGCCCTATATGTATATCCTCTGATTGTAATGCTTACAGATATCTAGGTGATATTTGTACTTTGAGACGATCCATACTCACATTAACTGAATCTTATTAACCCGAACTGCGATGTTCCAAACAGAGTGACTGTAGGATGCAATGCCTAATAATCTCACTGCCTTTGGCATAACTGCTAACAGTGCGCCTATTGTTAAACACCTGAAAAATATTAAGCTGCTGTTTTCTTTTCATGACGAGCACTAAGTTTGAATGATTTATGACTGAATGGAACGTTGCGTTTTTAAGCGCCAGAACCACGTTGTGTGACAAAGTTTACACCAATCATCATCTTCTAATGTATCCTTATGTCGAGATGTCCATTCTCTTTGCCCTAGGCTATCATTTGTGCGCAAAGCATGTTTCAATTAAGACAGTAGCCTACACAAGCTATTTTTATTGTTGTAATATTGAATGATTTCATGAATAAAGCGTTGAAAAATTGTATGCACAGTGCGTACAGGATTACGGCTGGCGGCGCCACTGACCAAGGCCACAGTATCCTGTGAACCTCTGATTTTCAAAAGGGCAATGACGGCCAACGCAGGGGGCAACTCTTCTCTTCTATTTCCCTTCCAAATGACTTTTTATTGTCTGAAGACATCGATCGCAAGAATCTAACATTCTAAGCAACAGCAAAGCAACTTCACTTGCATTTGTAGGGTACTACAAATGCAAGCTAACCAAAGTGCAGTCGGTTCTCCCGCCATGGTTTTGGATCACTCTACACGCCCCCTATTGCACGTCACATTTTAATTTGCGAGCTAATCCTGCCTCCTGGCTCCCCAAAATGCCGCATCATGTGAACAGATCAGCAGGCTGGCAAATTTTCACCTCATTTTCAGACACACGTTGCGGCAAAAAGACGTCTCCTCTTCCCGCAAATTTTGCGTAATCTCTGTGTGAAAAGGCCTAATCAGTCCCTGATCAGATCTGTGTTATTACATTTAGAACAGAGCTGAAAATTCCTGAATGAGTAGCTAATCAAAAGTTTCAAAAGCTGTGTGGTTCATGCATTACATGTCTCAAAAAATTTGAATATCATGGAAAAGTCCATTGCCCTGTCCAGACTGAGATATGAAAGGCTCAAGAAACCATTGCCGTTGTTTTGACTACATTAGCTGATTAGAGCTCCTCTCAGGTCGATATTTCATTCCTTTGTGGAATATTTTGAAATACTGAATTTTTTATTTCCATTAGCTGTAATCCATAATAAGCCAAAATTAGAATAATAATAATAAAAAAAAAGGCTTGAAATATTTTACTTAATCTTATAAAGATTATATGGTTTATAAGGTTTCACTTTTTGAAATAAATGATGGGGAAAAAAAGATTTATTCCATGATATTTAAATGTTTTTAGATGTACCTGTATATGTAACCAGAGCTCTCTGAGAAATGGATTATGACAAAGTTAATGAAAGTCATCCTGCGTCACCTGTTGACAGCTGAATCCGTACGGATGGTGGCTATCGGCGACCGCATGTTCTTCAAATCCCACACCTTCACAGTGCGATCGTCGCTTCCAGACACCACGTTATCTCCTGCGGTGAAGACTGCTGACGTCACCGTGCTGCAAGACAAACACCAGAGCAGAGGGTCGATCAATACAACCACAGACGACACCACACACATGCACACATACATACATACATACACAAGCCAGCAGTTTCATCATCCTCAAAAACAAGTCATCAAAGATGACAAACCTTCTGCCAGTCCAAACCACACACACACACCTGTGTGCAATCTCACAACTCAATCTCACTTGCTGCATCATATTGGTTAGCCTTTACCCCTGCCCTCAGTCAATCAATAAAGCTCACTGGCTCAGGAACAGTCAGAAATGTTCATAAACCCTGCATGATGAGCAGAGGGATTTGGTTATCTAAACTGCCTTGCGCCGATCCATACAGTCACACAAAGACGGAATAGACATAAGCCCCACCCTGCACAGCAGATCAATCTATAGACCCACGTTGAGCTAACATGCAGGCTCTTCCAGATTTCTAACAGAGATAACAGATGTGCAGGAAAAGTATGATTGTCGTGACCAAAAAAAGAGAGTAGAACTTTGCCCATTTGGCCACTTCCAATTTTTGGCCACTTCCACTTGACCACTGCAAATTTGAATATGGCCATCAACTCAATTTTCAACTCATCAATTTCAACTTTTTCACAGAGCTGTATTTCCATTCCAAAATCTATAATAACAGCAGTAGAGTTTAGCAGCTAAGAAAAAAAACAGTTAGCAAATGTGCAAACTTACAGCACAGCCAGATTTTTACACTCAACTCCTGAAACCCCTTGCTCAGCTCCCTTGGACTGCAGCTCAGACACATACTATGGAGGTCACACACATTCATTTAATACAGCCTAATATCTCTCATTTATAATGTCAGCTGCCGATGTCAATTTGCCCTCCCCCTGCAATCTTTCCTTCACTCTTCTCAGTTGAACACAATATATTAATAATACATTTTTTTTTTAAAAATCAAGGGATTGGCTGTGGTGTTCTGTTCCAGCTGCTGATTGAGATTAGCCCAGAGGAGAGCTAGTAAAGCGAGCCGGGCGGTGCACGCTCGCTACCTCCCCCTTCATTTAAACTGACATTAAATTAGGCTTTAATTAACTGCTCTGAACCAGGAGCTGGGGTGGCTGCAGCACTGGAGAGAGCGAGCCCCCCTTCCAGGAGCCAGACCCTACACAGAGGCTCTCATGCGGGGCGGAGAAATCTGTGGTGCACCGTGGAAATGCTTTCTGACACTGTACATCCCCCTCCTCCCCACCCCCAGCCCAGATGCGCACACACGCGCGCACACACACAGACACAGACACAGACACACACAGACACAGACACACACACACACACACACACACACACACACACACTCTACAGTAGAGAAAGAAAGAGGATTAATAAATTCAAACCTTGATTAAAAATCGTATTGACACTCATGTTTCGTTTTTTTTTTTTTCCATGTTCATTTTCCTTCCCCCCTTGAGACCCCTTGACAAGTAAGGTCAGGGTGATTAGGATGGGCTTGGGGGAGGGGTGCAACGTGTGTGTGAGAGTGTGTGTGTGTGTGTGTGCCTGCACGCACGGATGTGTTTTGGCCACACAGTAAGTAGGAGATGATACAACCAATGTAGCTGAAAAACTGAAAAAAGGTGGAAAAAAATATGTTGAATTACAGAAACAGATATGCAAAAATGGCATTTGAAAAAAAAAAGTTAAATAAATAAATAAATAAATAACTAAATAAATAAATCTGTGGCTTCCCCTGTCTTCTGCATATTTAGCGCGTCTCGTCCTTCGCCCCTTTGCTCTTGTTAGCGTGATCACTGGACGATTACTCGGAGGGCTCCTGAGCAGCAGTCTGCTACCGGCCCTTCCCTTCCCTTCTTCTGCCAGGCTGCTTCTGTCCGATGACTGGGTCTGTAATTACTTCGCCTCATCAGTGAAATATTAGCCTGTCTGGAGCCTACAGGTCTAGTGCAGTATTTACGGTAACCAAACTGAGCTTAAATGTGCCCTGCAAATCTGATCAACCGCACTGCTGTGCAGTACCTAGGGTATCTGTTTTACACTTGCTTCTCAATGCTTTAACCAAACTGAAGAAAATATTGAATGTGCAGATTGCTGATACATTACCAGATTACATCCAAGTTTCAAATAATTAACAGGCCTATACACTAAAAAACGCTAATTACAGAGGTAATTATGGGTATTATCAGCCCAATACAGCTGTTGCCATTAGAGATTATAAGGGACTGCACTATAAGAGCTTGCTACTACTACTCCAGTCATTCCACGCAAGCCATTTTCTACCATGTAGGTGTGGAGGCTTGTGTTGTTAATGGCAGTGTGTATGCACAACATGTTAAGAGTTCTTCATGTCGTTATCGTTATAGTTTATGTGTGAACGTCGTCATTCATATTAACAAGAACGATATTTATTTATAGTTATCGTTATTGGTGTGAATGGGCCTTAACTCTGAATAATTTGTAGTTTCTCAGTGACTGTTTATAACCCCTCTACCCCACACCCCTCCGGTGTGACAACAATGACAACAGCTTTCTAACCCTTAAGGGTACCTATGTGTGACTTGTCTATCTGTGGCTACACCACATATCACCTCAGGGCTTCATTCTGACTTACAATCAGATAAAGAAGCATCACTCAGTCTATTATGTGCAAAAAACAAATTAATCATGAGCGACAGAAATTGAGCCTCATTCACTTTCAGAGGCTGCACTAAGCTCAACTCTACAGCTAGAATGAAGTCCATGGTTCCAAAATCAACGCACCTATTGGTATCATATGCTGGCAAGGGCTTCAAATCTAGCCAACATTTTGATAAGAGTAAAACAAGCATGCTCATTTTCAAAAAAGGTCTTTGAATTCTTTCTCTCTCTCTCTCTCTCTCTCTCTAAAAAGCCAGATTTACATGGACTATTGTGGACATGGTTGAAATTCAACTGGTAATTAATATATTGGTCTGTGGTTTGTTATGGTGTATAAATAATCTCCCTTTCCAGATAAATAACTAATGGTTTTACAGAAAATCTGTTGGTTTGTTCTGTGTAAAATCTGTGTTCAAATTAAAAGGATAAAACGTTTAACATGATATGGTTTTCTTGTTTACATTAATTCCATGATATTACATTTCAATATCCATTACTAAAAAGCTTCATTAGACAAGAAGAAATGAATGACGATTAATCACAGCAATACTGGGGATTACTTAGTTAATTTTGTAATAATGTGACAGCCCTTACTGTACTGCTGACCAAGAGAGTGGAAATAATTAAAGCATTCTGGCACAGACTGATTAATATGAAAGTCAGAATACTACTGAACCTCACTAGAGTTGGCCTGTGACAAGTTCAGGAGTCTTTCAACACATTAACCCATGACGCTATGGCCATGAACCCACAATGAGAAAAAAAGATCAACCAACTGTCAATGTCTGCATATCTGCAATTCAATGAACACACCTGAAGTTCTAGTCATTTCTATAGGGCTTCTTCAGCTTAGCTGGAACAAGAGAAACATAAAAGCCAAATGTTCAGAAACATAAAAGCCAAAAGTGACCATCACTCACTAGGAATCCAGGCATGTGGAGTAGCACAACGTAGCACAACTTTCAAAAGGTGGAGTAGCACAACTCACCCAATACCATGCATCTCAACTCTCAAATGTGTCGTTTCTCTTTCCTTTAAAAACGTCTTTCTTTTTTTCCTTGTTAATTCTTTCTTTCCAACTTTCATTTTTGTGATGGAGGAGTAATTGACTCGACACACTCGTGTCACAGCACAGTGAGTGAGAAGTGGGGCCGAGGGGAGGAGGAGAAGCTTTGTGACGACTAATCCCATTAGCACGATTGTCTATTGGAGAGCATTACTCGCCAGAATCCACAGGAATTAGACATGTTTGGCGGAAGACTTAATGAGCAGCATGTAATCCGTCGCCAATCAAACAGGCTTCAAGAGCAGTCGCCGCTAAAAGACAGTGAAAGGCCTGCCATTTCTCAAGAGTGGTGAGGGGTGTGTGTGTGTGTGTGAGTGAGTGAGTGTGTGCGTGTATATGCATTGGAGGTCATGTTACACTTTTCCTCCGTCTGTCATTTTGACAGACAGAGTTGTAAAAATCCCGTCATATCAATAGCTACCCCGTCATTCTATTTTAATGACAATAAGGCCTTTAATTTCATTTAATATTAATTTGTTAATTTTTTCAAACTAATACACAGAATAAATTCACAATTATAACGCTATCAACAGGAATGATGAAGACAAACAGGACTTGGCCACTAGGTCAAGTCAAAGAACAAAAAATGCCAGTGTTGAGCCCAAATAAAGTGTGAGCAGAGGCAGATAAGGAGAACATTTCAAGCCACTTTGAGAGGACCGGGATGAGTTTGTAACATACCGTTTGGTGGCGGCACTTTAATTTTGATGTTCTGCATGTTCTAGCAGGATCTGACGGGCGCTGTGCGGCCAAGTAACGCAACATATTTTTGGGATATGGTTAAAATGGCGACCTGTGGTGTGCATGTGTGCATGAGATAGCAAACAAGGTAGAACAAAACAGGGCTAAGTTGAACTGAGTAATGCCCACTCGTCAGCATTGGCAGAGGCTGAGACCTTAGGGAACTAGGGAACTAGTACCCAACTGAGATACTACACTGCCATCTGGTGGTGGTCATAAGAAGTGCAGGATTGAAACATTCAACAACACAGTCAAGTTTTTTTTTGATTATGTAGGAGAACGTAAGAGTGCATTTAGGTATGCATACAGAAAACTACAGAATTTCTATTGTTGAGTTGAGTTGCAAAGTTCAGCTATTCTAAGCATGTAGTCCTATCTGTGTGTTTGTGTAGAACTCACTCGGTGTGCCCCTGAAACACATTCACTGAGTGGATGGATGGGTCTCTGAAGTCCCACAGGCGGAAAGTGGTGTCTCGTGAAGAGGTCACCACCAGCCTCTGGGTAGGATGCGTGCAACAGTGGGTCAGCTCCTGGTCATGACCTGCTCATGACACACACACACACACACACACACACAAATTAATACAGTCAACACTACTACAAATGTCACTAAGAGACCCTTATGAGAGGATTTGCTGTAGTCCATGGTTGCAGAAATATTATCTCTAGCTAAGGTCTCAGTATTAAGAATATGCCTGCAAAACAGCAGAGAAAGCTAACGCTCCCTTTTTCATCAGTACAGAGGATGTTCGACCAATAGAAATCGGTCCAAGGAAAAGAGAAAGGAACGGTGGCAGTACCTGTGAGAGTGTGGACAAGCTCCGAGGTCTCCACCTCGTACAGGTTGGCCGCGCGATCCCAGGACGCAGTGACCACCTGCCGCCCTCCAACCAGCCAGTCGGCAGCGATGACCACACCCTGGTGGCTCTTGAGGGTGGTGGTGGCCACTCGCACTGTCGGGCACTCGTTCACCCCGTCGCCCTCGGGATCCGCCTCGTCCTTGTCCGAGAAGTCCACATCGTCATCACAGGACACCTGTAGTAGGCCCACAGTGTCAGCGCGTTCACAGCAACACAGCAAGTGAGAGAAAGAGGGCTCAAGCTAGAGGAGGTCCTGTAAATCTCAGCCATCCTGTCATCATGCACCTTTGTTGTAATTACAACACAAGCAAAGAGGGAGGCAGCCATTTTGCTTCAAGGCCTTTGCTTCCATCTGATTTAATAGACTTGAGACTCCAGGGCTCCAGCAGAGAGGGAGTGAGCCCATGTGTGGAAGGGAGAAAGTGGGAGTGACGGCAGGTAGGAACGGCACTCACGCTGATGTCTGCTGGAGGCTGAGGGAGAGGCAGTTGGACCATGTAGCGCCAGATGTGAGCTGTCTGATCCCCAGATGCTGTCAAGAGACATAGACACACAGATGGACTGAGAACCTCACTTCACAAGACAAACAGTCTGTTATCCAAGCATCTCAGAGCACTAATTAAATGTTCCCACCCTTTTATCTTTGCATGCCTGCCTGCGTGTGTGAGTGTGTGTGTGTGTGTGTGTGTGTGTGTGTGTACGCATACAATGGTAAGAAGCATACTGATACTCTGTGTTTTTCACTGCTTTGGCATATCTGAGGCAGGGGTTTAACCTGTATTCACTTGCAGACTGAGTCACAGGCTTAATCATGTATGATTTCTAGTAACACCTCCACCAATACACCGCTCCCATTTTAGCTAGAGGCAACCACACTGACAAACAAGAATGCAGAGATGATTCACCACAAACTGACAAATTCATTTGAAATAAGGGGGATAGAACAGTAAACGGTATAGATACCGTTTAGATATGTCCAAATATTAATAGTAATGGTCAAAGCAAGAGCTCTTACAACTATAATTAGTCCCCATGTTGAACATATACTGTTAAAAAAAAACTGTTCCCTATTCTAGCTTACCGGTCAGAGCCATTTGCTCTGTGGGGTGGAACTTGATGGAGTTCACTGCGGGGGGGAAATAAAAACTTTTGATTAAACACCTAAATCCTAAGAATGCAAGAGTGAAGAAACATTCACTTGGTGGTCTTCCTGTGTGAGGACAGCTAGGCACTCACCTGAACCTGCATGGCCCGCATACTTCAGAAGACACTTGCCAGTCTCAATGCTCCACAGCATGGCACAGTGATCTGCCAACACACATGCACATCAGACTCTTGTGATGGGAATCATTACTACATACAAACTAAGCACAATATCTGATTACGTCAAACAAAATGGCTCACATAAAAAAGTAACATGCAAGTGATATTACAAATGAACCCGAAGGATATTCTACACAAAAAAATCACTTTGAATTTTAGTTTAATTATTTAAAATTAAATTCAATGTTTTGTTTATACCTACGTCTTCATAAGAACTAAACTGATTATGATTGACATTGCAGTTTTGTACTAACATAATCACCAAAGCATAATAAAAGACACAGCAGTAATACTGATCAGACACACCAACTTGTTACAGAGACCTGAATGAGTCAACGCCTAATGTTAGCTCACAACAGTGAGCGTACAGAGGATCTCATCAAAGACTATTATAACATATTAGGCCACAGCATGATGCTCCTCAGTGTAAAATATACCTCACATTCAAAACCAAGACTATCACATGACATTCTCCTGATGCAGCACCTGTCTATAGGCAACATGCTGAGAGAACAGCACGGCCCTAATAAGGACGTTTGCTTTTTCTTATTGCATTTTTTCAGGCTCTATTTTGCAGCAGCATTTTGATGTTGAGTATTCTTTCAAAACTAAGAAAACGGGTCTTTAAAGACCCTTCATACTGAAGCACCTGGGGTTATGCATATCCCTCTGGGATAAACCGTTTCAAAAGCTTTTGATAGATGACTGACAGAACACCCAAATAAACAATCATAACCAAGTATGGCCTAGCTCAGAACATCCAAAACTATGATTCACCTTTTAACAAAATGTCAAGTAATCACATTGTTCAAACAATGAAATCATAGCCTATTTGTTTGCACAGCTGGAAAATGTAGCCTATGAGGCAATAATCTAAACTTACATGCCTTGTGTTTCCAAATCACCTATTAATAAAACTGCAGAACATAAAACATTCAAACCTCACAAAGTTCTTGTTTTAGTAAACAAAACCCACTTTCTAACACATGAAATTCCATTCAAAATGCTAATGTAGATTTAGTTCAGGAGAAAATATTTGCTTTAATTGTTATGTTTGAATCAGAATGAGTGATGCCAAACCAATGATGGATAATTTAAAAAAGCATCATCTCAAATACATACAGAACTTCGACTTCCTGGTTATTGTGAATCTTAGTTATGCACTGCTGAAGGAAAGACTGCCTGGTTATTGTGAATCTTAGTTATGCACTGCTGAAGGAAAGACTGCCTGGTTATTGTGAACCTTAGTTATGCACTGCCGAAGGCAAGACTGCCTGGTTATTGTGAATCTTAGTTATGCACTGCTGAAGGCAAGACTGCCTGGTTATTGTGAATCTTAGTTATGCACTGCCGAAGGCCTTGTACCTGCTGATGCAGTGCCAAGAACAACAGGCTGGGAGCGGGTGACGGCCAGGTCCCAGATGCCATCTCTGTGGCCCACATACTCCTTCACCAGCTGACAAACGGCACGGGATGTGGTGGCTTTGAAACTGGAGACAATCTGTGGAGTAAAGCAGTTCTGTAAATAGGGCCCAAGAACACACCAGTAGAGACCAAGATGCAAGCACCTCTCTCTCTCTCTCTCTCTCTCTCACTCTCTCTCTCCCTCCCCGTCACGCACACACACACAGTTGGAGCTAAAGTTAAACAATGATAACCAAGCAGTAAAGCAGCACAGGTTTGCATGGCCGTGTGCTAATAAATGCTGGCTCATACACACACACACACTTGCACACACACATGCACGTACACACACACACACTTCCACACTTCCACACACACACACACACACACACGCACACACACACACACACACACACACACACACACACACACACACACACACACACACACACACACACACACACACACATGCATACACACACACACACACACACTTGCACACACACACACACACACACACACACACTTGCACACACACACATGCATACACACACACACACACACACACTTGCACGCACACACACACACTTGCACGCACCACTTAGAAGCAAAAGCCAGGGAAAGGCTGCCATTGTAAACAATAACATAATATGTAACGCATTTTATACAAAAAATGTCATGAAGTCATAATTTTAAAAAAGCAACGAGAACCAGCAATAAAAGTACAACTAGAACCAAGAAGCCAGATTATGTGGGGGGAAAACGAATGACCAAAACATCACAATACATTTAACATTTAATTCCTTTGAAATTCAAACCATATAATACACAAATACAAATTCAAAAAAATGAACAACCGCAGAAATTCTATTTACTTCAGACAGAGAACAGAATTTAATACAAAGGCAATGCCTGAAGTTTGAGAGCAGTACATTTCCAAAGAGAGACATTCTTTTAAATGACACTACTGAGCAAACAAGCCAATACGGGGCAGCAAGCAGATAAGCATAATAGGGCACTTGTTGCAACTAATATTGTTTCAGTGGCAGTGTGGGAAAACCATATACAGTTCAGCCATTGGCAAAGCTGATAGAACACTTGCACCAACCTCTGACAAACATTGACATCTTTTATTACGAAAGATCATTTGAAAATCATTATGCAAAATGTTGCACTTCTAACATATTTTACCCCTATTCCTAATAATTACAGCTAGCATACGCACATAATTACTGACCTGTTTATTATCTCCATTTATACACACTCCTCCCATTAGTTTGAACTCTTTTGCCTACTTTAAAGGCCCCATGTGGAGAATATTTACCATTGACACACTCAACACAGAGGACATACAATTCTGAACACAAATGAGCATTTACTCATTTAACTCATGTAACTGTAACTTTTCAAGTTCAATAAGTATACTAATACTACTAACAATACTAATCCTGGTGTATGATGTGGGAAAGCCACATGCAGTAGGGATCTACATGCACAGTTCCTACTTGTAGAAGAAACAAGATGAACGTGTTGATGAATGGTAGAGAAAACTGGACTGTCGGGAAACATTCAAACTAAAGACTGGAGGGAGGACATACTCATACAGTCAACCATAAGGTTCCAAAAGTACATAGTTTTAAAAGTTACTCAGAAATAGAAATGCCATAAATGTCAGATTTTAAAACATATGGAGAATCCCAGAGGATATGTACCTTACCAAAACTCAACCAACATCTACATGGTGAAAGTATATCTATGACAGATTTGTTTGAAATTTGAAAGGTTGCCTGAATAGAGTATTTAGAAAGCAGCATATGCAGGCTAAGACAAGCTTTAGGCACTAAAAGCATATTTAGGATAATACCATTACTGGGTGCAAAACCTTGTATTTCACAAACCATGTCAAAACAAACCTCACAAAATAATTCAAGACTTTTCTAGGTACTCAATATGTCGGCATAATATAGCTATAATGTTTTGAAAACAACTGTTATATGGTATAGAGGCTACAGGCTTGTAAGGCTGGCTGGCTATTAAAACATTTTAGATCAAGATAAGATTTAGTCTACAAGTAGCCTATACTGTGTAATGACTGAAACAATTGAGCTGAGCTTAACTGAACTCCATAACACCACCTGCTTGAAAACGTATATAGAAACAGTGAAGGGAACCAGTAACAGACAAACCATAAGCAGAAAGTCAACTCATTCGGCCATCCCAAAATCAGGCCACACAAAGCAATTGTCGCCTGCTCCCAAAACACTTAAAAATCAACAAGACATGATATCCAGGGTTTTGCACCACATGCAATGATATGCTAAAAACAATGAGAAAAGCCATACTCAGTGTGTGTATACGGTCTCTGTCCACCCACAATAGTTTTTACTGCTAAGCAGCCAGATGGACAAAGCTGGGTACAACTACACACAGGTCACAGAGGAAATGTAACCTAGATTTTTAAATTAACTTTATTTCAACTAAAACATTGGCAAAGTGAAAGTAACAAAAGCTGCAGATGCCTATGCAAGCACAACAGAACCTATATTGAGTGTTCACAAAAAGTGGCGCAACATTTGTTGTTTACTTAAGAGCCTGTGCCACTGAAGTCTGTTACTTCAGTGTTTTTTTTCTGCAAAAGCTCTTAACAGAAAAAAAAGCAACTAACGCTGAAGCTAAATACTGTACACTACTTGTGTGTTCCTAATCTTTAAAAGCCAGGGAACGGGGGAGGGGGGCAGAGATCTCCAGAGACCCTGCCCACTCGGCCATGAGCATGCATTTGGGCACAAAGGTGAAGCAAAGAAATTACCCATGAGTCTCCACCCCACAACTCCCAGTTCCCCACATTGAAGTTGCGTGGTCCACCTACTTTGCCATGGAAAGAGTTTGAGCGCTAGAAAATTGTCAAGAGTGAGAAAGAAAGAGCATTTTAAATGTACTTGTGATCAAAATGTTTCCTAATGAGAGAAAAGAAGAGTGAGCGACGAAAGAATTTCAGAGTTTAGAATAATGAAAGATGGTATGGCAAGAAAGAACCTGTGGTGAACCTGCATGCAACTGAAATGGTACACAGCCATGACAAATTGCTATAGTTGCTGCACTGGTTGCACAACACATCTGTAATTCCTTACAGGAATTCAAAAGCCTGCTACAGAACACCCATACATATAATCCAAGAGCTATGCAATGAATTGATCAATTTCAATACCAGCGAACTACTCTGCAGAGATAGGCAATTACAGTCAATCATCAGTACAAAACATCATCTTCCTGTTGAGAAATAAACATCTTATATGAATCAGTAATCTTGTTTTCATCTTAGAGCCTAGTACAGTATACTCAACAAAGGCTTACTCAACTTGTACTTCTTTTTGTGTGAGCACAGAAAATTCTTTCACTGAGCATAATGTCATCATACTAAGCTTCCTTATACAAAGACTTGGCAAACATCTCAAAGCATTAAGTTCTACACATGGACAAGGGCAAGCGAACACACCAGAGGATCAGACTTAAGGGGCAAACAGGATTACAGTTTCATTAAGCATGAGTACCACTGCTTCTTTCAAGCCAGTCATTTATGATGGCAAAGTAGTCCCACATAGCTGAGAACAACTTCAAACAATTTGGACTAGTTATGGGACCCACTGATACCCTCCCTAATGCAGCCTGGCAGTGGGCTATACATCAAAGGGTCTTAACACACGGACAAACCCAGAACAATGTATCTCAATTTCACAGTCATGAATGGAAGGGGACATTTGCTATGCACTCTTAAACATACCTTGCTTGTGGAAGCCTTGTATGTGGTCTTGAGTTTCTGGGAGAGCTGGCTTGTGCTATGGCTGGCTGTGTAAAAAAAATCATGAATGAAGCGATCATTAGATTAAAAACCAAGAGAAAAAGGTAACACTTTATTTTAAGGTTCACATGTTAGCCACTAATACATACCTAATTAATGCCTGTATTAGTGACTTGTAATTTCTTAATAATGACCTAGTAAGCCTTGATCTCTACCTACTAAGTAAGTACCAAAAGAGAATACATATAACCCACTAGTATACTGTCTGAATAAATCCCGAACCACCTGGGCACATGAAATTTGGTGGGTATGTAGCCCCACTAGACTTTTACGGAAAAATTTTGTTTTAGATCCCCGGGGCCCTCCCCCCCGTGCTGGGCCCCAAGAACCGCAAAAAAAGCAGTTTTTCCTAAATAACTACCTGAACCGTGGCACTGAGGATGAAGAATCTTTTATGGTATGTTGGTCTCAAGAGCCCACATCCATCTGGCCCATAATCATTCATTTGTGATTTGCACCCCCCCCCGGTAAAAAATGAAAATACAATATTATTCTGCTTTAATCGCCCCTATCTTCAGTTAAGATGTTCAGAACTGCACCAAATGTTATGTGTATGATTGACCTGGCATTCTCTGGGGGTATGCCAAGTTTCGTAGAATTTCATCCATGGGGTGGTCTAAAAAAAAATTTAGGTTATGTGTACATTTAGTGACAGTACACTCATTGGCCTGTAGATGGCGGTGCACACATATACACACACACACACACACACACACACACACACACAGGCACGCACATACTATCGGTATTAGAACGGCCGATACATAATTACAAATTCAGTAGGATTAAAAGAAAGCCAAAATAAATATTCATCATCATCATGGCTGCATTTCCAGTATTGGCGATAAGTAGTCGTTTGTCCACTAGATGGCACGTCGTTGCAGTGAGACATAATTTTGTTGGAAGTTAAAAGTGGGTTGGAAAAACAATGGACGCTTCATTCAAGGAGTGTAGTTTACCGCAGAGAACGTCTAATAAGGATAGGATGATGTTCACATGAAATGTAATTTCCATTTCTTCTTGAAGCCGAAATAAATCTGAGGATGTTTATCGGACATGCTTGGTTTTACTGCAGGTAATGCGTTAATCTTATAATATCAATAAGGACCTAGGTAATGTTACCGTTAAGCGTTGGTTGAGTGATGGAGGCATTTGATTGATTGCATTTGTAGAAATCTATAAATGCGGTTATACCAAGCAAATTGATAGAAGCACTGTAATTGTATCTTTCGACTGTCATTTGTTGCACGTGCTACAAAAAATCATTCTGTGCAATAGAAGATTTACCAACGCTTACACCGGTCTGATACAGTTTTGCCTATACATGCGTGAGACTGAGACGCCTGTTTATTTTGTTTTAAGTCGTGCAGGGTGTGAGAGGGAATCGATGTGCTTTGATTCCAGCTTGGTAGTTGTAGTCTGTGAAATTAAAAAGCACGCGTGTGTGTGAAGTATCCAATGACACCTTCATTTCATTATGGCTGCTTTAGCAACACACTTTAAGCTACTGTGTAGTGGGTGCCATTTAGAAGTGGCTACTTCATTATCTCGCTTTCCTTGACTCATGGAGCTGCGTGAATTTTATTACAACTTTAAACCACATACGATATGGCAGTTTAAGTCCGCTTGATACTGTAAGGCGAAGCCATTGGTTTCAAAGGAGATTTTATTTGTGTAAGCCAGCATAGCCTATTGACAATTTATGTTGTAAATAGGCCTACCTTATAAGCCTACCTGTAGCTTAGGGAAGCTAACAGCTTTCTATTAGGATCTAGTTTGTTAGTTACAGTTTTGTCATAACTCCCTGATGCATTTTTGCATTTAGAATAGCCAGAGCGTGAATATCTCAATCGGAAAATTAAACAATATCGGGTGCATATGGACTATGATCTGCCCGCTATTTATTTTTTGATTTCTTAAAAGATTGAGCTTGGTCTGGTGAAAGCCAGACTAGCCATGGACCTCAGTTACACAATGCAAGGGAACATGAATGAGCCTATATTTGCACGAACAATAACGCACAACAGCTCTTCAACTTTGAACTTCAACTTTTTCAAATTTCATCAAGGCCCATTTGGACATGTCAGCTATTTGCACCACTGGTTAGATGTAAAACAGCATTTCGTTTCAGACTACTGTTACTTAATTTGTGCATTAACAATAACGTTTCAGACTACTGTTACTTAATTTGTGCATTGACAATAAAGCATTCCATGAACTAAAGATGACTAAAATCTTATGTAGAAGAAGAAACATTCACAAAAAATCCATCCATCCAAAAATGACCTTTGTTTTTGATAGCTGTTGAAAACGGCATGGAACTGACAGAGATGTTTTTGTTTTTGTTTATAAATAAATAAATAAATAAATAAATAAATAAATAAATAAATAAATAAATAAATAACATTATGCTGATACTTTTGCTTTTCCCAAATACAATGTAGCCTACAGGTGTAAATGACATTTCATCAATCCAGTTGCAATGGATGAACTGTGATGAACTGCCCTACTTGTGATTGTTTAGAGATTTTAAAGGTTTTATAACAATGCTACATCTTCTTTGGCTATTCTACAATCTATTCACCTTTTCAGCACCAGTAGGCTACTTTCTGTGCAGCCGCACACACACAGTACAGCAGGGGGGTCCAGTACAGCAGGGGGGGCTACAGATCAAATCAAAAAACGATGGTTCCATGCTATCCATGTGGGGTTACATGCCCACCAAGTTTCGTGTACCCTGGTCTTTCAGTGTCCCGGGAATCCTTGTTGGTGTACGGTCACTAAATGTACACATAAATTATTTTATTGTAAGGCCCCCCATGAACGAAAGTACACAAAACTTGGCATGCATTCGGAGGGTGTCATAATGATACTACACTTTCAATTTAGTGCAGTTTGACCATGTCAGCCAGAGATATTGTGATGAAAACACCTAATTTTTTGCTTTTTAATTTTTAACTAGGTGGCGCTATACATGAAATAAGTGGTAATGGGATGGGTTGACATGCCCCCTAAGACCAACATACAAAAAAAAGGTGGACCTCCTAGGCCCTACGGTTCTCGAGATATTCACAGAAAACTGTCTCCAGCCACCTACAGGCCAGTTGGTGTACTGTAACATAAATTAATTTATTGTGTGGCCCCCCATGAACAGAATTCCACGAAACTTGGCGTGCATTCAGAGGGTGTCATAATGATCCTACACTTCCAATTTAGTGCAGTTTTGACAATGTTAGGTCACAGATACCTGCGATTACAACACCTCATTTTACTTTTTGTGTTTAACTAGGTGGCTATACATGAAATGAGTGGTTATGGAATGGGTTGACATGGCCCCTTGAGATCAACATACAAAAAAAAGAATGGTCCTCCTAAACCTTACGGTTCTCGAGATATTCACAGAAAACTGTGTCTGCCCTACCCTCCTTTCGGGGGGTGCAGTCCAGAGGGGGGGCTACAGATCAAAAAACGAAAAACGATGGTTCCATGCTATTCATATGGGGTTACATGCCCACAAAGTTTCATCTACCCCGGTCTTTCAGTGTCCCGGGAATCCTTGACGGAAATTTGGACATGCGGAAAAGAAAAAAAAATGACTAAACCTATATTCGCTGTGCGGCGGTCATAATTAGGTATGTATTAGTGGCTAACATGTGAACCTTAAAATAAAGTGTTACCAACACAACTAAATCTTGGCAATTAAGTGCGATTTGTGCATGTGAAGAAGTGGTCACAGCTCTGCAAATAAGGAATGTGCAAGCAAGTAATTTATTTTGTATCAAAACCAAATAGACTAAGGTATGTTGCAGAAATCCAGAAACATTGGAACAGTTCATGTTCTCAGGTGGCTTGAGGATTCCAGTCAATTGAATCATTGCAGTGTTTAAACAGCAATAAAACTGACCTTTGGTTTTCAGAGCTCCTTTGGTAAGGTCTCCTCCATCTACCGTCTGTCCTTCACCAGTCAAACGTTCATTGAGTGAATCAATTTCTCGTCGCACTGCAGACAAAACGTTCCAACATCCCATAAGCAGTCAAGACATCTCTCTCAAACTGAGTACATTACCTCACCAATATCACACACCATTACAAAATGATGTGCAAGTGAGACTACAGAGTTCCAAAAAAAAAAAAAAAAAAAAAGGGCAACAATGGTGAATGTTCTATACTGTAGATGTGGACTTTTGCAGTACTGGAGCCAACCTTTCATTCTTACTTACATTCTATGTTTTCAATGTAGAGGTTTTCAAATTCACGCTCTATTTGTCCAAAAAGGTCCAGTAGGTTACTCCTCAAGGAAATGGGCAACTTTGAGTCCTACAGAGAAGAGTTTAGTTTAGAAATGCGTAATACACAGTACAATAAGTCAAGATATAACCATATGCCGTTTATGGACATCATTTCAGAAACACAGGCCATCTGGTTATTAAACTAACATTACTTCATATCAAACCATAATCGTATGTGGAACTACTGCAATAAGGAAACAATGGGTAACTGCGGCGGACATGGGCCTGTTAAATGTTCACTGTGGTGGTGAAAGAAAACCTGTTTCTGCCAGCAGTGTGGAGATCTTCACTGATAATGTTACTGTTTGTTGACACAATAAAAATGTCTAAACTGAGCAAAAACACTACATTGTTAGACTTATGTTAGATAACATAAGCAAGAATTTCTACCACAGTAATGTTACCATCCCATGAATACCAAGAAAGGAGTTTCCAATACAACAAACATATGTTTACCAGATCATCCTTACAATATAATAACGACTGGGCGATTCCCCTACGAATTCAGCAAGGGTGAGCAAAGGAGCATTGTCTATCATACAGCCAATTTATAATTACCTTCTACATCAATTTCAGGTGCCTATACCATAAATAAGCCTACTTTATTTAATCTTAGCTAATTGTAGACCAGTTTCACAAGGATATAATTCTACTATACTAGGGAAACTACACCACTAACTGTTTTCACATTTAGATGATTCTCTACAACATTAAAATACAACACAATCCTACTTCATAAACTTACCTCCATGCTTAAGACTATGTAGCTCCCAGATTTCAGCAAGATTAAGACTAGGTAAAGAAAAGCAGTCTCCAGTGAAAACAACTCACTTAACTAAAGACAGAAAAGGTAATTTCAAATTAGTATTGCGCTCACTCACTCTACTGTGTACACTCGTCAATATCTACACCTCCACACTCAGAGCCCTCAGAGAGAGTGTGGCTCACAACTCTCTAGTCTGTCAAAGCCACATGTACATACACAACACAAAGGGAGGGGGGTGGCTCCACTCCTAGCCTTCATTTTCACAAAGCAACTCAATCATGTGCTGAAGTCAAGATCTCCCTGGCAACCCCATATAATGGCAGCATTATATATATTATTATATATGATATGATACTCAATCAGGAATTTACAGGTACCACATCTCAACACCTAAGGATGGATAACAACTGCTGCACTGTCCAGTTGTACAGAAAAAATGGATGAGGCAGAGGCAAAGAAAGAATGCGATTAAATCTTCATAAAGACCCGAAGGGTACATCAACACTATTCCGTTTTCGTCTGAATCCGAAATACTTGTATAATTTTTGCTCATCATCTACACTACTCAGTCTGGCATTTTCAAAGTTCCTTGCACTAAATGATTTGAAAACGCTGTCGGCCCCGTTTTCACTTTGAAAACTCAGGCTTTGCGTTTTGATGTGGACAGTGAATCAGCAAACATCTGAAAATGATGATGTAGAAACCCTTCCTGATTGGACCTCGTTAGTCCAATGTTTCTTGACTTTCCATGACTCACTTCAACTATCAGCGATGAATGCAACATGAAACAAAATACCCGCCGTCTCTGGTAGTTGTTGTGCAGTTAAGTGCTACATCAATTGGTCAGAGTGCCCATGCTCAGACCTTGGCTTGGGGCCCCAAGCAAACACCCCTAAAAAGCCACTGTTCTATAAAGACCTGTCCCCACTCCACTTCCGGTTGGCTCTGACCTGGTCATTCTTCTTCACTGAATGTGGGTCAGTGGGGGAAAATACATGTATTTTTTTATGTGAAACTGCACCTGTGCCTGTAATCCTGCCTGTGCAACTTCACAACCTTAAAACATAGTATCAGTAATTAAATCACCAAATTACATTACTAATGCGGTGACAAAAGGCGTTGTGAGAAGTAAGTCTGGGGTCGTTTGCTTGGTTACAGTCAATTGTTGTTTCTAAGCATGAATCCTTTCGCTGTTTCTGATTATACTTGTTTTGCCAGCTGTCTAGTTCTCCAGATAGCATGTTATTTAACCAGAGTTCATTGTGTTAACAATGTAGTAGCAAAATGAGCTCATACATTTATTTTGTCCAATCGTTACCTTGCATGACTACACTCTCAGTGTAGTAGACTCCATTGATGGACAGCTTTTCAATCAACCATCATTTACAAAGTTTCAAGAGCAATGATATAGAATAGTGACTAAACTTTTGTACAAGATCTAATTCATAGGTGAGGATATATCTGGACAACAGTCAGCTATGTTTATCACTGAACTAGCCTTTCAGTTTGAATAAGAGATAGTTCATGATTAAACTACTAAAAAGAATGTCTGTGGCCGACAGGGCCAAATGTTGGAGGATTTAAATTCCAAACACAAGAGCTCATCGGTCAATATAGTTACTTTTTAAACACAGGAATGTTAACAATTCTCTTTTTTTTTTTTGACAACAGACATCATTCAATGAGGCTAATTATCAATACTTAGGTTAATACAATTACCAGTGGGCCTAAGCTTCCAATGCAAATGGTTCACTTATGAATAAGTATTTTGAATAAGATGGAGACATAAACCTGAAGAATGTCTTAAGAAACACACACATGCCTGTGTAACAGCACAATCGAAGCAGGCTGAAATTGTTTTTCCTCGTCCTCTTTCTCTATATTCATGCTCACAGTGCACACAAAACACTGTCAACAATGTTGTTCAACAAGTTCAATACTGTAAAACTGCCATCCAGTAGATAGCTACTGATACAGATTTTACAACAGGACCCACCCTCGGTACACTTAAACACATTCTCTTCCTGTAACTGGTTGTATGGTTGTGTCTGGAAGAGAGATCAGCACAACGTGTTTAATTACTCTTTTACTTCATTCTACCATGCCATCATTCAAATCAGTTAGATCATGTATCCTGTGTGAGTAGGCCTATAGGCCTGCCTGTGTGCATGGCAAAGAAAGAGCCTTCCTCACCTGTGCCTCCAGCATGTCTCTGTGACCCGTAGGGCGATCCTGCTCGGTGCTGTTAGTTCGCCGTATGGACAGGCTATGCGACTTGCGTTTCTGCTTGGCTTGTCTGGCGGCTGCGCTGTTTCCACTTTCAACAGGCATCCCTCCTCAGTGACGTCTACACACAAGCTTCCTACCTGAAACTGAGTAAACACAAGATCCAACCTAGTTGCTGAGATGTCTCCCTCTGGCTGCTACTCCCATCCATCACAATGAATCATGCCATTATACACATGCCTTAGCACAGCCATGCAGTCAGTATGCAAACATCTTCTATTTTTAAAATACCCTAATGCTGAAACACTTGATGGTGATATGGACAAAACAGTTGTGGTCAGTCTTTTCAGACTGTGAAATTCTAGCAGCTAGCCTACAAATTTTGAAGGAGTGTTGGATTTTAGACTACAGGATCTGCCATAGCAAAAGAAAATCAAACACTGCTCACAAAAACTGCACATGGGATTGAGGACGTAGACAATGTAGATGGTGGGAAACGTGCATGGATTGGTGATAAATATGTTAAATGGTGCTGACTGAAAGAAAATGTGTGAAAGCAAAATAAAATACCAGCAGTGAGGAGCAGTGATTAGACAAAGCAGAAGCATCTTCAGGATAAATGACTCTGAAGCAGAGAAGGCCTCGGTGGGGTGGTCGGTCAGACGCCTCTCCACCACTGAACAACAAATAAAAACGTTCGAAAAGTTTAGACTCTAGGATGCAGAAACCAAAAACATGAATAATCGACGATATATAGATTCTAAAAGCTTTTGAACAACAAAAAAAGACACATCGAACTACAAACCTCGCTCAAAAAAAAACAGGGTAAAGCTAAACTCAAAGAGCAAGATGACAGCAAAACTGCAACAACACGACTGTGCAGCATGCTAACGTTAAGCATGTCATATGACACCATGTCATGTATCACGAAGTTATCTTTCGCCACTAACGTTGAGGTACTTAGAATCTAGAACAGGCCGCATTCCACATGAAAAATGAGTTTAACGCTGACTAGACATTTGTAGCGTCAGATTAAAAGAGAACTCCTGACGGGTTTAAATAGTAGACAAGGGGAAATGGTAGGTAGAACTAGGTACCTCTAACCTGACTAAAGTCTCGGAAGCTAGTTGCCGTTGCGCTTGAGAAATTCGATTTTGCACACGTTCCCAGTTAACAAGCATTAAGATAGTTGGGTGCAAGGTCAGAAACTGTAACACGCCGTTCTATCATCTGCTAGTATATCCTCGCAGATCTTGAAAGGCTACGATCATAGCCAACCATGTTTGCAGTATAGCTCAGGGTTAGAGTTACAGTGGTTAGCTTCCTGCTGAACGACACAGTTCTGGCATATTGCAATGGTCGTGTTTGGCAGGTCAGCTGTTTAGCTAGCTGGTTAGAGTGCTACCCTAAACGAGGAGTCACGAAAAGCTAATCGAGCTAATCGCACGAAACATTCACGTGTCGAAACCAGGTTCCTCTACTTACATTGAATGTCGTTTGTTTGTGCAGTTATCTTACACTGTTCACTGATAACTAAAATGGCTTCAACGCTAAATAGCTTGTCCTCCACGATTTTTCCAGATGAACTGACGTTAGCTAGCGAAAAGGCGTCAAAGGTATCTACTAGCCTGTTTGACGACAACTACTGTCAAGCAGGCACTTCCGGCTAATGAAATAATTTTAGTGTCAGTATAAAAGTCCACACCACAGATAAGGAAACAGAATGTGATGGGTATTAATGTTGTCTATGGTGGCTTTATATCGATAGAAATGCCCCAACAGGTGTTTGCTCACATGAAACTTTTTGTTGTGACTTTTTTTAATTATGTAAGAGGCGTTTATTTCCCATTTCAAATTGTTGCTGTCCCTGCTATGACCCAAGAAAATGTAAAGGAATCTGGCAAGGTTATGGTCTGATGACATGTATAAACTATTAAATCCAAAGTACATGCTTCCCCACGTGCATTGTTTTGAGCCAGCTCTTTAAGCAGCTACCTGAAGACGAGGCACCCACCGTTTCATGTTGTATCTAACAGAGCATGACAGTAGAAAATATTCCTTTTACAAACACCACTATTTTCAATAATACATGTTTATCTTTCTACATAGTGCTGTACAAGTGTAACCTGTGTTGTGCAGACCCACACCACACTTGAACCTGGGAGGTAGGAATAGGAGAGTAAAAGATTATACACTACATTTAGTGTTATAGATACTATGTTATAAGATACGTTATTTATTAACTCATTGAATGTCTCTGATAATTTGTGTGTGTGTGTGTGTGTGGTGTACAACTATACCCGCTGGTTAGTGAAACACAAGGTAGTGACTATTGTATTGACACAATTGAAACAGAAAATAGTTTTTAATATAAATGTATTTCTCATAGGTCTATTCAGTGTTTATTTAAATTCTCACATCTGTATGCATCATATTAAACAGTCTCACAAAATACATTCCCCTATAGGCTAATTAACATTTAGGGGCCTAACTGTGAAGTGCAATTTCTTAAAATAAATACAAAACAGAAAAATAGCAAACAAATCATGTTTGGTTCGAATTGACTCCTCCTCTCCACCTGGTTGAACAGTTCCACCTTCCTTTAATTTTTTAACAATCGCAAATTATACAATCAGATGTGTAGCTGGTTTATATAAGTGTATATTTAACAAAACATATGAAACTGCTCATTTCTGTTTTTTGTGTTTCTTGTGCTTTTTCTTCTTTGAGTGGGAGTGCCGAGCCTTCTTAGAAGAGGACTTTTCATCACTGCTGTGGTCATTCCGTTTCTTCTCTTTTTTTTCTTTCTTTCTTTTTTTCCCCCTTTTCTCCTCCTGTTTGTCAGAAGATGGCATTGGCTGACTAGTTTGAGCAACTGGCTCTACGGTCTCTTCATCTGGAAGCAGGTTATACTGCTGTCCACCCTGAGAGAAGCAATCTGCAGCAAAGTGACCCTTGCAGCCACATTTCTTACACGTGGTGTTCAGCACAGCCTCTAAGGTTATCCTCTGTCCTGTTAGATCCTTAAACCTCCTCCTCCTTCGTTCATCTTGCTCTGCCATCACATTATTTGGGTCCTGGTCCTTTCCAGAGCCTTGATTGACAGCCTTCATGGAAAAGGAAAGCTTTATTTTCTCCCCAGTGATCTCTCTCCCAATCACCTTAATCCACACTTGTTCTCCAACATCCACAACCTCGGCGGGGTTCTCCACACGACATGCAGACATTTCACTAACATGAACCAAGCCTTGTTTCTTATATCCCTCGACTTTGACAAATGCTCCATATGTAGTTACAGATACGACCTCCCCACGGAGAATAGAATAGAGATCTGGGACACCATGCAGAGAGCCCTGCGCTGCGTTCTGCTGCTCATCTTCCTCCTCCATCATGCACCCGTCGACACAATCACTGCTTACAAATTCAGCAGTCAAAACTACGTGAGCAAAAACCTTTACGTTTAGAGCAAAAGAACGGATCTGATATTTACTTCGTCTCGAATAGAAACACACACGCACGCAGCAAAACAGGAAATGAACTGCTATATCCGGTGGAGCACCCGGATGTAAAACTGTCGAAACGAAGGCCCTTTTCCAAAGAGCACCGTTTCAATCAAACATATATGTGCTCCCCTGTTCTCTTCCACAATGATCTAATGAAAAGGGATATGGGTATATTCGGATAAAAACGCGTAAACGCCACCTCAAGCGTGAACAACAAGAGAGAAAGTCGGAGGAACCATAAACTGCAAAAAATGAATGGGGAGGGGGGACCTTGCCCAGATACGGACTTGACGTCACTTTGCAGTCCAATTGTAGTCCGTGTGGACTTAGGGTATAGCTGTAATAATGTCTACTCGGCCAATTGTTTTTTTCACTTGCGAGCCATATTCTCTAGATACCATATTTGAAGCAAATTACAGCCATTTATTTATGTGCATATTACATTTTTCATGCCATGGCCCTGCCTGACGTTGATTTGTTCAGTGACCGAGAAACTCAATCAATTTTGAGAGGTGCACTTTCCTATCCCGATCATTTTGGCCTGCATTCATTCAATCCTAATTAGTCTACATCAGGTGTGTCAGTTTATTGGCCCTGTGGCGTGTCACTCCTATCTCCATTCTGCAAAAACTGCACTGCCGTCATCTAGCATGGCAAGGAACGGTGCGTAGTCTGCATGCTCTCATTCGTATGCCTATAGTCAAAAACTAGAATTCTATTGAAACGTGCACATGCTTAATCGTTGGTCATGCTGTCTGGAGCGAGTGGAAAGTCTCTCGTCGCTGACGTTACATCCAAATTTGCTGAAAAACCTTGGAACGAAACATTCCAGCTTGTCCGACGGTGCATGGTAATATTTCAGAAATGGTCGCCTACGCTATGCCTAATTATATTAGTATTCCCACGAACGACCATCCTTGCCTATTTAAGATCATTGACAAGGCCAGAGGATGCACACCAATCTCTCACTACCTTTTCACAGGGCAAGTTCAGAATAGATCCCACCTTTTCCAAACCTTTGAGTGGTTGTCTCCAGAGGCTGCAGGAAGCCCTGAATGGTATGCAGGCCTGTTTTCGTTTTATTTGGTATGGTATGACTATGCGTTGACTTCACTATTTGCCCAAATGTAACATTTACCTTTTTTATCGCAGTGTCCTCGCTGAATGCTATGGTGTCCAGGTTGGAAGTAATTGCCAAACAGAGAGGGTTGGTCCTGGATTTTGTTAAGCAGTTATTTGTTCAGGAAAAATACATGTAAAATAGCTTATATAACCCACCCTGTAACCTTTAGACTTCCCTATATTCATCCAAGCCCAGCAACATTTCACACATCACAATACAGACCTATCTGTAAGCCACCAATAGTAGACTTACTTGATCTGAGTAAGAACCTCTCATTGGTTTGCAGGCCAAATGTTAACATGTTAGCATGTTCTTTGAATATTGAGAGGGCACAGCGAGTTATCTCCTTTCCATATAGGCTAGGCTCACACCTGAGCCCCACAGAGACAGCCTGTTACCTCACAGCTGACCTGTTCTACTTGGAGGTGCTGCTCAAGCCTGATGGTGGCGTGGAGGATGTAAAAGTAGCCCTGCATGGTGAAGCCCCAGTGGTAGGCCTGTTTCACACTCTTGTGCTTTTCACTGACCCCATGAAACAATCAGTTGAGTTTAAAAGTTTGGGATCACTTCTAATGTCCTTGCTTGTGAGGGGGAAACTATTTTCCCCATTGAAATAAGATACAAATTAGTCAGAAATACAATGAAGACATTGTTAATGTTCTAAATGACTATTTCAGCAGATTTGTAAAGCACCTACCGGTAAGTGCCAATAGATAAGTGTTGAGTGCAAGCACCTAAGTGCCAAAACATAACTGTTAAGAGCACATCATTAACTATGTTTGGGTCACTCCACGTCAGTTCAACCAGGGCCCACGCACTTAGGTCTCAAAAATTTCTGAAAAAATTACCAGGTGTACCTATGTTACCCAGGAGACACACTGTAAAATTACTCTTAAGATCAATACTTTCCAAGATACAGCCAGTTTTACAGGGGAGGGTGTCGATTTTGTTCGGGCCTTTTTTTTTTTTTTGTCAAAGTTCACAAGCCCACAGCGCAAGAACTAAACCATGTAGGAGGCTCAAATTTTGCATGCTGGTACATAAATAGGAATACTATGTAGCAAAATCGTCATGTTTGGTCTGGATAATCCTGCATGGTCATGGTCATAAATTTGATACAAATTTTATTGGAGTTTTTGGCTGGGCTCTGTTTAAGCCTTCAGAAGACATATTTGTACTCAACATAGGCTCTTGATTTATTTTCCTTACTGAGATAAGTAGAAACACTCTCTCAAAAAGCAATGAACAGAAAACAAATCCCTTCAGGGTCTGAACAGCAGACCTCACAAGTCTGAAAAATCATTTTGGTTATCATTTTCAGAGCACCCAAACACCCTGTGGGAATATACAAAGATTTTTTAAATATGTTTTTCTTTATTCTCCATGATCCCTTTTTGAAAAAAAAAAAAACAATTTCACTTGTCTTATGCAAATCTCTTTTATTTTCCACCCTGAACATGGGCAAAAATGCCCCATTGACATCAATATGCTTTATATAGTCACCACACTGCCACCTGTGGTTGTATAGAGTAACCTGTGGTAGCTCTATGCAAAACATATTGATGTCAATGGTGCATTTTGCCCATGTTCAGGGTGGAAAGTGAAAAAGAAAAATTTGCATAAGACAAGTCAAATTGGTGTTTATGAAAAGAAAAGATCATGGAGAATAAAGAAAAAAATATTTAAAAAATCTTTGTATATTTCCACAAGGTGTTTGGGTGCTCTGAAAATGAGAACCACAATGATTTTTTAGACTTGTAAAGTCTGCTGTTCAGACCCTGAAGGAATTTATTTTCTGTTCATTGTTTTTTGTGAGTTTCTAATTATCTCAGTAAGGAAAATAAATCAAGAGCCTATGTTAAACAAATATCAAGCCGACTTGACTTGACTTGAATATGTCTTCTGAAGGCTTAAACAGAGCCCAGCCAAAAACTCCAATAAAATTTGTATCAAATTTGAGGGACAGCTATGACCATGCAGGATTATCCTGACCAAATGTGACTATTTTGCTACATACTATTCCTATTTATGTACCAGCATGCAAAATGTGAGCCTTCTACATGGTTTAGTTCTTGCACTGTGGGCTTGTGAACTTTGACAAAAAAGAGGCCGAACAAAATCGACACCCCCCTCCCCCTGTAAAACTGGCTGTATCTTGGAAAGTATTGATCTTACATAAGAGTAATTTTACAGTGCGTCTCCTGGGTAACATAGGTACACCTGGTAATTTTTTTTCAGAATTTTTTGAGACCTAAGCGCGTGGGCCCTGGTTGAATTGATGTGGAATGACCCGTTTCCAATGAGTATCATTGGGCTAACCTGGTCATTAAAGAACCCTTTTGCATGTACCGGTATGCTGAAAGGTGGTGCCAGTTTCTTCTACAGGAGGATAGCGACTCAAAGCACAGCTCAAATCTATGCAAGATTATGTTGGAAAGAAGCAGTCAGCTGCTGTCTATTCTGTTGGGAGTGGTATCGGTATATGGAAATTTGTGAGTGACCCCAACGTTTTTACATTCTGATTTTGTTTTTTTTTTTGTGTTACAGTCCAACAAGTTACTGCTTCAGCTGTTGAGGTAAGGGGAAAGCATCCACATAGTTGGTAATATGCGGTGTAAAGATTAGCAAAGGGGGTAATATGTTGCAGCAGGATAGACAGTTTTGTTTTCAGGCTTCCTCATTAAGGCTCAAATAGGTTTTCCTGCTGTGCAAAATGCAACATGACACTTGTATGCTTTTCTAGGCAGAAGTTGTTTGTGGACTTCTCCACAAAGCTGAATGACCTGTCATCCCTTTACAATATCCCTGGTGACAAGTACTGAGCCTTAACTGTTATCACATAATATAATGTAATCTGTGTGTATCTGCATGGGTGTAATTTAATGTTTTATTTATTTTAGTGATATAAAGGTTAAGGTATGTACGGCCCTACAGTTCATGGAGAAGGACTTGCTTACCATATCGCATATGCCCAGGTGAGAAAGGGAGCATTTAACTCTCAAGAAGATGAACGTTTGGATAGCACATGTTCTCTTTTTAATCCGATAGGTCATTATAACCTCTTGTTTTAGATCTTTAAGAGAAAATGATGTCTACATTGACACCGTTTTGAATGGGAGAGTTGGAAAAATCGTGCCAAGTGGACCAGGTAGCTATTAATGGGCCCCTTTTCTGATGTAACATGGGTATGTTCTGGCCTTTTAATTGCTTTCCAGTCAAGCGTTTCTTGTGTGTGCGGCCTGGTTCAAACTAGGCCCAAGAGAATTAGGACCAAGTCTCTGTATCTAAGTCCGGAAATATTCTATTTCTGATTCTTGCTGGTTTTTCCAGGAACTTCTATGAAGATCCAGTATGCCATCAGTCCCTCCAACAGGCTCTTACAGAGACATTGTGGGGGTATGTTTACATTGCGGATTGAACTGCCATCCCTTGCCATAGTTTGTTGCCTATTAATTGTGTCTTTGTGAAAACCTTGCTGTTCCTCCACCGCCTCTATAGCCTCACCTGCGCCTCATTGCCTTTATCCTATACCTTTTGGAATACATTTCTTACCTCCATCTGCTAGCAGTAACAGAAGCCAGCAGCAATGATGCCCTGCAACCATACTCATACCCCCCCCCCACTTATGATGGAGATTGCTCAGGTCTCTGTTTAAGATGTGACTTTGTCCACTTTGTGATAGTCAGGTTGTATTTGCCGCTCAACTGCAAAGGAGGAGGCCTTCAAGGTCACTCTACTCCCTAAAGTTGATTTATAGGCTTTGAGTTTTATTCACTCATTGAAGCTGTTTATTTTATTACCATGTGTTTGAGACTGTGAATTTATCTCATTCACTGATAGCATATTTAGTTTTAGTTAGTTTAGTTCAGTTTGGGGTATTTATTCACAAAAGTGTAAAGGCTTTGAGTTTATTTGCTCTCTAACAGTCAGATCAAGCCCATCACTCAGCAATCGCCTTTTCCTTTTGCTTATGTTTTAGGTGTATTCACAGTTTTAGTTTTAAGAAACTTAAATACATAGGCTGCTTATTTTGTGAAAATAAATCATTACGGCTACATTGACAAACTCTAAATAATTCTTCTGAATAAATAATGGTTATACTGGTCATATGTATGTGTGTGTGTGTGTGTATATATATATATATATATATAATATATATATATGCATGCATGCATGCATGCCTCAATGGGTAGGGCTAAGACACAGAGAGGCTCTTTAGTGGAAAAGTACTGCCCTGGTCAGATGCGCCACATACCTGACAAACAAACACAGCAGTGACCTTGAAGACACGGAAATGCTTTGAGGGTGTCTGAACTGGTTCAGAGCGGTATCCTCTTATCAACAGTTCATGCAGCTGCAGAAAATTCATGTGTCAAGATTTGTCTTTTCCATCCTACAGATATAGATGGACTCACTCAGGATGCTTTTGTGATGCTGGGGCCAAGCGAGAACACACACCGACTACAGCTGGCCTCTCTTATTCCTTCTCCCCCACAGATTGATTCCCAAGGGTAAGCATATGGGTCTGTTTGCACCACAGTAGCGTAAACCTGTATTACAGTAAAAGGGCCATAAATAATGATGTACAGCACATTGAATACCTTTTGTGTATGAAATGCGCTATATAAACTTGACTTGCCTTGTGTTGACTAATAAACCAATGGAATGTGCTGCAAGACAGTTATAAGTTCCCTTTGTAGTACTGTTTACCTGGAAGATGTACGTTCTAATCCAACCAATTTAAGCCAGTCCACTGACTGATTTGACTGGTTTGACTCACATCCAGATTTAATAAGGGATTAGTTGTGCATTGTATACTGTGTTTGATAACTACGACAAAACGTCTCTGTACACAAATCATGGAATTTTGCATATACATGGTCCAGTTTCAAGTTGTATGCAAAGATTGATACGTTTGTCCAAATTCAAGTCATGATATGATGTACAGTGCAAAATTCATTGACTTAAGTGTGCTTGTTTTAGCTTCCCATTGTTTAGTCCACTCAAAGAAGTAGCCTCTGAATCTCTGCCTGCTACTTTCATACTGAGGCTGCAGCCTGCTGTAGGCCTGCGCTCATCTGTCATTCACCAGATGGAGAAAATCACAGGTAAGTTCCCACTCTGGGATAACAAATATAGGCAAGACATCTGGTGCGAAGTATTACATGGTTCAGAATTATATTGTATTTTTTTCCAAAGTTAGCCATCTGATACCACTTTAACATTTTGTATATTTTTTCCCACGGCAGGGGAAACCTTTGTGTTTCAATCTGTGATGAAGTTGATCCAGTTTTTTGTGTAGTTATGTCTTTTGTGCTTTGTATTGAAGATGTCAAACCTGAGGCTGACCAGCAGTGGGAGCCATTGTTGCAGCTGCTGATGAGAAGCACATTAGGAGAGAAGGGCTTCCAGGAATCATGGAATCCTGGCAAAGAGGCAAACTTTTTAGTGGTTTGTACATTGTTGCTATGTCTCAGTGTTTCAGCATTATAATCCATTCTGTAGTGACACCTACTCCCTCAGAAGCTAACAGTGGCCCTCCTAAATCAGTTCCCCATCTCTCTTTTCATAGGCCCTCCCTGGTAATCAGGTCCATGGGTATGTTCTGTCTGGACCTGCTTGGAGTGCATCATCATGGAAAGGAGCCCTTATTGACACCATACCTTTCACCCATCCTGCTCATGTGCCTCTGCTTCTGGAGCTTCTCCGCCATCAGTCAGCTCTCAATATTCTCTTGGCTAGCTGCATCAAAGGTCATCAACACTACCCAGGTCTGTGTTGCATCTCACATACTCATGTTCTGTACTGATTATGAGAGAGCCATTGCTGGCTGATATCATTATATGATTATTAGTTCATGTTGACTGGAATTACAGGAGTAAACCTTTGTGTGTGGTCTCTTCTCATTTGATCATTAATCAGGGGTCTCAAACTCCCGGCCCGCGGGCCAAATCTGGCCCGCGTCCGGCCCAATTCTGGCCCGTGACGTATATCAAAATAATAATGTAATCCAGCCCTTGAGGGTATTTTTAATTGCGACAAATGACGATACTGATTAAAATAGACTATAGATCCAAGTACGGTGACATATAATTTGTAGGCTACTCTCCTCCACTATTTGCTAAACATCCAGAGCTTGATCCAAACCCAAAATCGCTGCACAAAGTTTTCAGGAAATACTTGTATTACACGCGAGAAACACGAAGACGTGCATTTGTAATGACTCGATGCAGGCCATAGTTTTGCACAAATTGAAGCAGAAATAGGCCTACACCAAATGTTGAAAAACGTTCACGTGTGATGAAGTCTTAGGTAGACTTTGTTATTCACCTATTCTGATTCTGAAGGAGAATATCCTTTTGGAGATTGATCGATCGTCTATTGACAGTGATGGTCACGGTGCGTCTGTGAATGGAGGTGCGTCTTTACGTGTATACGATAGGCTACCATGCTTATTTCGACCCTCTGCCCAACATAGCTCGGAGGTTGCAGTGGTAATCGTGATAATTGTGTCCGTAATGGACGTGGTACAGACAGCAGGGCTAGTAGAAATAGGGCTCTGAAGAACTACAGTCACCCTCGATAGGAACTGATTTGACCAGGTTTATTGTAGGTCTTGTGGTTATAGGCCAATAATAGTTTACTATTGTTGGTATATGCATCTTAGGTGTTTTCCTGTTCATTTGTTATGTGGGTAATATGACAAAAAAGGTAAACCTGCTCAATGTTCATCTAGTATTTACTGAAAGGTGCATAATTTGAGGTGCTTGCCATCCACTGGCAAATTAGATGGGTAAATGTACCCCCTTCATAAACTTTTGTTTATACTCAAAGATTTTTACATTTACAGTAGGACTTTATCTCTGACCACTTTCAAGCCATGGCCTTTTGAAATTTTGATGTAACAATCCAATGGTGTTGCTTTCTTAACCCTGACGCCTATTGCCAGGTTTAAAAAAGTTATGAGAGGAAAATATTTTTATTCGGTGTGAAACACACACATAGGCCTACCTGTTTTTATGCTTTTTTGTTTGTATTAATATTTATTTGATCATTATTTTATTTAGAAGCTACAAGGTTGCTAGCACAGGTTTCTAAAAATAGATAAAAAAAAATACTTGCACTCTGTTTGTAATTTTGTGTTTGAAAATACAAAATTTGAAATGGCGTTCTTTTTTGTATTCTTTAACACTGATGTGGCCCTCCAATCAGATGACATTGGCAGAAGTGGCCCCCAGCTCATTTGAGTTTGAGACCCCTGATTTTAAATTGTTCTTACTCGCCATGCTCACATAAAAACTTAAGGATTGGCTGGCAGATGCACAGTATTTTCATCAAATCTGACATGCTACAATTTAGTCAAGTCTCAATACTCATTAAGCTGGATAGTGGGAGCAATAACAGGCAGCTGCTAAGAGACTATATGATATTAAGGACCATACTACTACAGCTTCAATAGAAATGAATACTCAATACAAATATTTTGGGGCAGCCATAGAATAAATGGACTGGGATGGAGTTGACTGCCTCCATTATTTTGAGGACCCCTCAGCCGCATGGTTATGAATCATTGAGTCTTTTGAAGGACATTGTGTTTATGTTCTACAGAAGCAGCATCATCTGATCTGTACTGTGAGGTTCTTCCAGAGTCTGACTCAAGCTTCTCCATAATGTTTCTTCTTCCTGGAACCAGCTCTCTGGCTGTTTGTAAGCATTTAACAAAATACCCCATCTTTCGTTTGTATTATGTATCTAAATAAACAAGTGTTAAACTATAAAATATTGTATCTTTCAGTGTTTGTTACTGTAATAGACATCTGCCAAGTGCATTGCCAGCTGTTTGCACCTAAGCTAATGGATGCTGGCATGAATGACTACATCTCCAGGGTTATGACGCGGTACTATTAACCTTCATTATTGTTTTACTTTTTTCGTCAGATAAATATCCTTTCAAAAATATGAGTATGAAGCATCAATTTTACAATGCAAGACATTGAACACTCTTTGTTTTGCAGGTGCATGTCAATACCTATAACCATGCGGGCAATATACAAGAGCTTAATCAATCCTATCTTCGCAACTGACCCTGAAATCAGTACTTCTCCACATGAGGTGAACACGACAGTCTCTGTTGTGGTGGACCACTCCCTGCCTCCAGCACCAGATCTTCATACTGGGTCATCAAAAACGGAGAGTCCTGGGTCATCAGAAATGGTTGGCCAAACAGGAGAGCATCTGGGACCAGTTCCCCCGAGTTCAATCAAGGAGGAGGATCCTGCCATGTGTCCTTCTCCCTCTCCTTGTTATGTCATGGCTTTGTCTTCGAATCAAGAAGTGAGTGATTCAAATACAGAGGCTACTGCTAACCCTTATCCCCTGTCGTCTGTGTGTGTATTTCCACACTGGTCAGCCAGTGGTCATGTAGCAGAGCTTGTATAGTACTGTGTGTGTGTGTGTGTGTGTGTGTGGAAGAGGGGTGCGGGTTGATTCAGATGTATGCAAATGGAAGTGTAATAGTTGTTTTAGAAAAAATCCTTAATAAAGATAGCAGTTTGGTCTTAAATTGTATTTCTAAAATCTGTCTTTTTATCAAAGCTTGCATGAAAAAGATGTCAGTGCCTGTTTATCATAATCCTTTTTACTCTTGAAGACAATAATCAGGATTTGTAATGAGAAAGACAGTGTATGCAGTCTGAGTCTTACATAAAGCCAAACTAGAATAGTATTGAGCAAGAATTCTCATGGGAACTCTTTACAGGCAGAAAATATGGCTGTCGTGGTTAGCCGTTTTCTGGATTTTTTTTTTTTTTTTTTTTTTCAGGGTCAGTGTGTGTTTGTTTTGTTAGTGAAGAATGAAGAAGTGAACTGGCCTAGTTAATGTTATCAGTACATCCAGCTTTTAGCTCTACCTGCACAGAAATATTGTGTCTCTAGATGTTAGTGTGATCCAGAATGAATGAATGGAAATTTGCATGAATGGTTTGTGTCCTCCTTATCGTCTCCACTTGGACTAAATGGTTTCCAATAGTTTGAACAGTTGAAAAACTGCGTAGTCTGGGATCTGTATTGACAGTTTTCCTTCATTTGTTTATTTACCTCTCTAAGGATTGCGTGCACATTGACATAAGTAGGACTCTTTAAGGCAGGAAGTAAATTACATTCTTGGTGTGCATACCACCGAGACTGAACACTTGGCTGTAAAAGGACTGTGGGGCTTGGCATTTGACCCCTTTGGAGACAGCCAGAAACGTCCACTGATTAGTACCATGCAAGCCAAATGAGGACTGTAAAAATCAGAGCCTGCTTCGACACATGCAACTCTCCCAAGAAACTGTCCAATTCTGAAATTAAACAGTTACACAAGCAGTCTCCTTCAATACAATTGGTGATTAAGCTTTACTGGGGTTTTTTTTTTTTAGGAAAACACCACGAAGGAGGGAGGTGAAGGATTGGAGTGAGCATGAGAAAGGAAGGGTCTAGCAAGAATAATCAGATTTATAGTAGTGGGAAATGCTCATTATCAGTTTGAATAGTGATTATCTCCCTGTATGCAGCCACTAGCAGAAGAAAGAGTAATTCTGTGAAATAGGAAAACAGAATGGAGGTTGTTTGAGCAGTCACTAGGCTGGATATCCATCAGATATGAGTTAAAGTATTTTGGTTCAGCAGTGTACAAGAAGGCTACATGTCCCCATTTTCTGTTGTTAATGCAAGATGCTGAGTAAGTATTGACACACCTAGGTCCATTGTCTGAGCTCCTCAAAGGCCACAGGATGTTACTGATAGGAAGATCGAGGAAGTAATAGAATGATAAAAATATCTTAGGTGTTTGTTCCACAGTTCCTGTTGTTTCAGCACTTACAACAGAATGTTTCCGTTAATAGTGTTTGGGGACCACTTTATTTAGTTATTTATTCTTATTCTTGACGGGAAACTTTTGGAACAAACAATTCAGTGGTTCACAAATATGCTGGCTCCCACACTGTGTGAAGCAGCCTACTAGGACATGTTTCTCAGTTCTCCACACTGTGGTAATGTATTACTGTGTTGTCTTTAAAATGTTAGTTGTTGTCTTTTCCCCTAAGACTAATTTAAGAAGTGTTCTCAAGGGTAGACTTCCTCTAGAATGTGGGGAACAAAAAAAAACAAATCTCTCTTGTTAAGTAACCAAAGTCCAAGCAGTAAAAATGTAGTTCACTGCCTGACTTTTCAGAACCCAAACTCATTTACTCTGCACCACAACTTTTTTTTACACTTGTTAATTTAACCCTTTATAATGTAGACTATAGGCCTAACATAATAATGCATTGGTGAATACATCTCATTGCAGAGTGAAGCTCGTGGATTTTAAAGCCTAATAAAAACAAGAGTTGGACAATCAGAAAGGGATAAGCATAGGCTTATGGGCCAGTAGCCTACCCTCAACTGTGGGCAAAGGTAGCCCATACCCCAATTTGTTTAAAATACATAGTGAAAGGGAGGTGGCATAGCCTTGAACAATGCTCAAGACTATTCTATACTAAAAAAATGTAACTTGCTTTTACTGTAGGTCTAGTTCAGAACTAGGCTAGACCTGTTATGCATTTACTGTGGTTAGGTCAGAGTCGAATATTTGTGTGCCTGGGCAAAATGATTTGGTTGACGTTCGCGGTCTCTTTAACTGCAGTCCTGCCCCTATTCCTCTTGCAAATTGTCATCTCGCTAGTGAAAAGCAGACTTCGGTAAAAGTTAGTCCACTTGCTATGTCAACGGATGTGATCCGTGTGTCGTATTTACATTGCCTTTTAAGTTTTTTTTCTGGACATTCTAGGATTGTTTATTTTCCGCATCTAGGCATTGGCTTAACCTTCAGAAAATAATGTAGCCTAGTCTAGGCTACGTGACGATGTGCGACTGTAATTTTAATCGGAGGATCCGTGATTTGCGCAATGTAACTGCGTCCCTCTCCCTGTTCTCTGCTTTTATGGACTCTAAACCAATGTCGAGTACGTTCATATTGGATGCATATATTTTTATTGACATCGTGATTGTGCATGTCGTTGGATGACAACCTCATGGATATCCCTGAGTTTTAAGTGAAGTTTGGGCTATGCATTCATTAGGATGGGTGCAAACAATGGGAAGCACTGTGAGAGTGAGGGTGAGTATAGTTCTTTAAAACCTAAGGAATCTTTTGCTTTTGTCCGTATACTCTACAAGGCGTTCACTTTATTTTAACGCGATTGAATTTGCTTTGCGTCTAAACTCAACCAAAAGGATATGCCTGTCAAAATCCATCGCTGTGTAGACTAAAGAATAGGTTGCAATTGAAAAAAAAAAAACAGTCGCAAAGGATGTCACAGGAACTTTTCAAGCATTGGTCTGTTGAATCTGTTTTTGGCTGCTGTTTTCTTATCCATGAAACGATAGCCTACCTGGTGTTCAATGCGAACGTAGGCCTATTGGTTCAGTTTATTTACTTGTTCTGCAGCCAGTTCTGAAATGAAGCAGGTGAATGGTAGTGTAGCCTAATTCTTGATCCTGTAAATTTCAATCCAGTTTTCCTTGTTTTCTTTTAACCATTAATTCATTTACACCTCAATATATATAGGCCTACTTTAAATGATCCAAGGCAAAACTTTCAAGTTGGTCTTAATAAAATGATTACATAATTGCTCTTTTCAAAGTTCAATTTCTTGTAAAAGTGACAGTGAGTTATTTTCACCAAAGGGAATGCTGGCACACTGTAAAACTGGTATGTTTATGTTGGGCCTAATGGTATTTGGCAGACACTTGTCCAAAGTGCTTACAGATATACTTTCCCTGCCACACACATCAATTTGATCTCAAGGGCATGTAAATGTGTATTACATATTCAGCTTACCATCTGTTTAAGGTAACAGGTTGGATGTAGCCTATAATGTGACTGACTGACTGTTTTGGGATGGGATAAGGCAGGATGGAATAGCAATTCAAGATCTGCTAAAAGACAACACGATATGATCCTGTGTGTGTGGGGGGCAGATTTACACCTGCTTTGTCAGACCAAACATGATCAACACAGTAGGTTAGAAATCCATTGTTCCATCCTCAGAAACCATCCCAATCGAACTGACCACAAAAGAGGCCATGTCCCAAGACTTCCAGGAACTGAGCTGAACAGATTACCAATGTCCTCATCAGCTATTCCAGTTCCAGCTCAGTCCTAAACTGCTTCTGAAAACTCTGCTATCCCATCTCAATAAAGGATACATGTCTACAGAAAATGGGCCTTACACTGATTATAAACGTTCTGAAGAAGCAAGTGAATCAGATTTTACACTTGGCACTGACTCCTTCCATATGAGTAGACCTTCCTGAAGAAAGTGTATTATGAATATTAAAACATATTGTGAATATTTACTTATTGGAACCATATGTTCTTCTGTCACTATGACATCAAGTTAATTTCATTGATATTTAAAAAAAAAAATGAATGCAAAAACATTCAGCTTTCACAACCACATTTCAGCATCCAGCAGGACAGAGTTCAAAATTGACCAGGGCTGCATTAGCTTTCCTTAGCAACCCAAAATAACAAAGCACTCCTCTCTACCCCTAACGCAGGGTGTTCAGAGGACATTTGGGGTCCAGCAAAGTGGTGACTCACATTCTGTGGAGTGGAAGCAGAAGCATTAGCAGATGTTCTGACTCAATGATGTCACCACAGCATGTCATCAGTATGGCAAGGCCGAAGAAGACAGAGTCCATGTGTTATGCTGTTGCTAGAACTATGGACATGTTGTGGAAGGCAAAAATGTGAAAACCACTGCATGGTAATCTGTGGGTTTTACGCATTGTGGTTATTAATGAGGTGACTGGTGCTCCATATCTTCTTCCCCAGCTCACCACAAGGAGCTGAATACCAGAGGATGTGGAGTAGTGTCATCAAGTGCTCTTGTATTGGATCTGGATGTTTATACACCACGTTTCATGAGGATTATCCTGTGTGTGTGTGTGTGTGATGGAGAGAGCGTGAAAGGGAAGGAGGTGGGCTTGGGGCAGAGAAGGAGAAAGAAGTTCAAATGTATTATCAGTTTCCTTACAATGACAGCACAGATCTATTAGACAACAAAGTGAAGGGAAAGAGAGAATGGCAGCATCCACGGCTCACAGTGGCACTCTCTAACGCGGTTAATTCATCTGATGATGAGATCATCATCAGTTGAACTAATTGTCTGTCCATACTAGCCCATACTACACTGGGGCGGTGGTAGTGTAGTGGTTAAGGAGCTGGGCTAGCGTGCAGTAGCCTGAAAGTTGTTGGTTCAATTCCCAGCTTCCACCGTTGTGCCCTTGAGCAAGGCACTTAACCCCAAGTTGCTCCGGGGACAATGTGATCCTTTGTAATATAGCTGACATATGTAAGTCACTTTGGTCAAGAAGTGTCTGCTAAATGTAATGTAATGTTATAATCATGATGTTTCACAAATGCCTTAACATTGTTTTCTGGTCTTTTGTAAAAGTTATTGTGCCGTCAATATCTCCTACACTCATTAGCAAAATCGAAGAGATACGTAGTAGGCTAGGGTAGGCTATTAGGAAAAAACTGATAGCCTATATCCCCTCCGTTTTTAAAAATAATTCTGTTGAACACTGATATGCTACAAACATGTTATAAACAGCTGGGAAAGGCTGTCGCAAATCCTTTAAACACGTGGTCAATCAGAGATTTCAAACGAACGAGGGAACAACATGTCACAGTGCAACACAATGTTTTCCCTTAATGAAAGTGAAACCATGAGTTTTCCCACATCTCAACTTTGGCCAAAGTTTTCAGAAATAATCATTTTCAATGATAAAACCTCATTGAAATAATATAATTTTCCATATGGGGTCTTATAAGCCATCTGTCTCCTTCTAGCCACAGCGTTTTTGTTGCAAACATAATCAACCTAGGCATGCTCAGATGACGTGATAGACGAGGCACTGTTGCTCACCTGTCCATCATTACAAAGCCCAATTTGATTGGTCCGCCAGATTTGGGGCGAGCATGTAGTTGCTCCACAACGGAGCAATGCCAGACCGAACTTCATGACCTCAAATGTTGTGGGCGGGACTAAGTTCGGCTGGCACCCAGGCTACATATTTACAGTTCTGTATTAGAATTCAGTTTTATTGTATTATCAGGGCTATGTGTTGAAAGTAATCTTCCTAATCCACTAAACCTTTCGTCTTCGCTATACTTTTTTGGAAGGGAGGGACAGTGAGGAAGTAATCTTCCTAATTCACTAAACCTTTCGTCTTCGCTATACTCTTTTGGAAGGGAGGGACAGTGACGTGGGGCGTTTGGGGAACAAAGAACTTGGCAGTCTTACTGCAGCTGAACATATGTTCCTGCGAAGTAGCCAGGTAGATGCTGTTTTTACAACACCTGTTCAAATATTATGTCTTGGCCGGCCCAACCCTGATCTCTTAACCCTGACGTCTTGGCAGATGCAACTTTTACTGCATGGTCCTTCAGTGGCTGCCACACACTATGCTATAACTGATGCTGCACTAATCATTGATGCAGTTCTCTGAATGTGCTTCTTTGCCTTGCAGGTAAGGGAAGTTCCGGCGTCTCCTCCGACGTGAGCTCCAGCACAGATCACACGCCAACCAAACCTCCTAAGAATGCAGCTACCAGCGAAGGTAAAGCATCTGCTCCTCATTATTGACAAACTGCCCGAATTCCCCTCCCCGTCTCCTTTTTATGTAACCCAGACTATTTTTGGAGGAACTTGTGTGTTCCTGGGATAGCCATAAATTGAAAACAAACTCAAGGCTCCCATCAGAAATAAACACCCGAAGGCTTTTCTTCTTGGACGAAAGAATATTACCCCACCACCCCATAGCTCCTATGTTTGTCCAGCATGGAGGGATATCTGAGGCCAGAGAGTTTCTTGAGAGAATGTCTGTGTCTAACTGTGTGGCTGACAGAGGGGAGAAAGAGAATGCCAAAGGTTGTTGTGCCTATTCACCATGGAATTTGTTTTCCTATTACATGTAATGGTGCTATATTTGACCATTTTATTATTTTATTGTGGAGGTCAGATTTGGGGGTCACAATTTGTTTATGTTACTTTCACTTCATTTACTTTCAGCCTTGTTGTCCGCGTCTGTCTTACTATGCATGATATGGACCACACAACACTGTGAAAAAGTTAAGCCAATGCCATGCTGTTTTGACATAATAATTCTGTCTGCAAACCTATAATCAATGTTATCACAGAGGAGCAGAGATTTCCTGTCTAGGTGGGTGGGAAGTTTCTTTATCAGTCTTGTGTGTGGTAAAATCTTTATCACTCCAACAATAATATCAGGCTGGACTGTGATTTCAAAATAATAATAAAATAACAATGCCACCCCTGGCAGAGAAAACAGACTATTAGCTTTGGCTTTAGCTGCAGTACATACTGTATAATCTTTTAGACACAACTTGTAATATCCTTTTTTACATTAAAACATCAAATATAGAGCCTTCTTGGAATAAAGGCTAATTTGAGGGACTCTTGAGGCTCTTTGGAAGTAGGTGTTGAGCAGCCGTAGTTACACAGCGTCACCTGTTACCCTTATACTGGCAGATTTATGTGGAAACACACCATGGGGATGGTGCGAGGAGATATGTTTCAAAGCAGGCTTTATGGCTCACTTGTAAGGGCAGTGTGTGGTTTGGACCGTCTGTTTTCGAGCTCTACTCTGCGGGCAAGCATTGTTTTCATTACACCATGGCGCTCACCCTCATTCCCCCTGTGACACTGCCCAGACCCAGAGAGTTCGCCTGGGCAGCGTGCCAGCCCAGCCTCACTAAAGATTCCTTCATTTTGCATTTGAGTTGTGTGCGTGTGCGTGTGTGTGTGCGTGTGCGTGTGTGCATATACATGCTCATATGAAAAGGAGGGAAAGAGGACAAAGTGCCAGGTGTATGCCACTGTAAGTGCTCTGTGAGCACTCTTTACAGTGCAATTCTACCACTTAATGTGCCTGCAATTTTGGTTGTGCTTAGTAAGCCAATACAGCTTCCTGGCGGATGACCCACAATAGTATTGCATGCACTTACACAAGAGGGACAGCATTTTCATGAGGCAATCAATTGGTTGCTTATTTCCAAGCTGTGGCTAGCTCTAGTTAGCAAAATGGGAGGATATTAAAACCTGACATTTATTTTTCTTGGAGGGCTAAATGTGAATGAATTGAATGCTGGAAATGTCAAGTAAGCAGTCTCTGGCTTCTGTCTTGGCAAAGAAGATGCCATAACGATAGAAAAGGCATAACATGAAACAGCACTAGGTTGATGTTGTAATGACACTGAAGTGCAAAACAGAGGACGAAGGCGACAAATCAGCTGTGTGATGGATCTCAACACGGACATACTCAACTAGATATATAGGAGAACTTAAGCATTTTGAAAAAAAATATTCAGTGCCTCTAGAAACTTAACATAAGTTTCCTTAGTTCTGAGGCTATGATATTTATATATAAGTGCTAACATATGGTCCATTGCTTGTTGGCAAGCGCCATGTTTTGGTGTTATGAACGACGTGTCTGTAACGTACATAGGATTCATAATTCCTGGGATAATTGTCTATCTGTTCAGCCAAAGAGAGGATATAACTCCTGCCAGTCATCCTTAGTGTCCCTGGTAATGACAGGCTGTCATGATTACAGCATCTATCTCAGTCAGAGGTCACAGTGTTTTCTTCAGTAGAAAGCCTTTCTGCCGCTAAACTATGCCCCATCTTACAACACATATATTTAAATATGCACACACACACACACACACACACACACACACACACACACACAAACAAACAAACAAACAAACAATCACTCAGTCAGGTTAAGAGAGACTGAGACACTGATTTGGAATGACTAGGAATGACATGGAATCTTGTCTTCCAAAATGAAGGATGAGATGCTCATCTGGCTTTGACCATTCTGCAGGAAACAAACACATGCCCTCAACCTACAGTATATGCCTTAAAGTGTCAGTGAGATGTGTTTTTCGTATTGTTGATCAGGCAACCTCATAGTTTGATTCAATACATTGTTTTGTTTTCCAAGGAGCACATTTTCAGCTGCTCTTTGAAGAGTATCCCTCATGGTGGAACAACAATTGTGTTTAAACTCTGCACAACACTGCAAATAGCTGAGTTCTACAGATGTTAGATTGTGGTCAGTAATTACTTCCAAGGCTTGAAGTGCCAACGCCTATTAAACCCTAATAAATATTATGTCAGTTTTAAATCTGACATTCATAGTTTTAACAGCATTGTTCCGTTCTGCAATTGCTGTCTTTCACATTAATGCACAAATATCGATATGACCACATCAGTGCTTGAACAGAACCTCTTTGCACTGTAGGATTTGGGAGTGTGCTGAGAATTTGTTTCGTCTATGTGAATTTGAAGATGGAATCTGCGAAGGAAAGAAGAAACTCACTGGTGGCTGTCTGGCTGTAGCACAGCCAACTACTAATGTTTTGAGAGACTTTGTTACCAGGCCTGTTAAGCACAAAGTAATTACATGTTCTCAAAGAGCCACAACCACAGCAGCCACTATCCCTACTTAACTAATCAAAATGCAGTCTGCGCACCAGTACCGTGATGGGCACACAGCACCTCAGTTGGAGGAACCTTAAATGTATCTTTTGAGGGGATGCCATTGCATTTTTGTATATATTTAGAGGTGGAAAGTCATTGCAAATTTGAATGATGTTTAAGTACTAAGTAGCCTAATGCTTCTATGAAGTGTTCATGGATCATCATGCTGATCCATTGCATTTTAACTGCATCTATTTCCACTGTTTTTTCCTTCATTGGGATTTTCATTGGGACTCTCCCATCCCAGGTGTCACTTCCATCAGCATTGGCTTTGTTTGTCATTTCTGTGGCATATTTGAAACTGCTGATCTGCTGTGAGACCCAGCGTTTTACATTCCTCACCTGGGATGTGGTTCAAGACACACAGGAGAAGTTCAGCCTTGGGCCTGGACCACGTGCCTGTGAGAGATTTGCTTTGGCAGCGCTGTGGTCCAGAGACACGTTCCACTGCTCAGCTACAGTTTCTCTAGAAGAAGCACTCTTAAACTGGGATACTTTCCACCCAACACAAGGCCAATCGTGTCCAGCCTCTGCATGTATATTTAGATTCTTCAAGTATCATAAAAGGGATGAAGACGACAATAGTTGTTTCAGGTGAATGATGTTTAGTTGAGAAACACCTCATTCATGGACTGTATGTCATATTAATATCTACTGTACTGTACAGTATATAGCTACACACTGGAGAGATCGAAGCCATTGATCTGGCTTTTGGTGAAATTCCCCTTCCCTCAGTTTAAGTAGTTCAAAGTTTTGTAACAAGAAACATGTGCACAGCACAGTAGAAATAAACAGAAGAAGAAAAAAACTTGTGCAATCTTTGAAGGTCTTTTTTGAATTAATTGAATGCAACCTGGCTATCTGTCTGAATGTGTTATTTATATGTTTATTTTGTCACTGGCATATCCCCATGAGATGATCCTTCCTTCTCCTATTTGGAAAATTAGAAGCGGCTCACACTCACACATGTCATTTTGTGTCATGAGGTTCAGTCGGTGTTGAAAACCTCAAAGTGGCTTTCCTTAGGTTTCCTTTGGCACAGTCGTGGTTGAGGGTCATTTAAAACCCTGGAGTGGGTTGCTGGACAGGCCTAGTGTGGGATTTGTAAAATACTGTCCTCCTCTTTTCTGGTGTTTTGAGGTCAACAGAGGAGAAATCATGTGGGCAGTCTAAACAGTAAACCCTGGAATGATCTGCCTGGCTCCAGAATGCTAACACACTGACCCTGCTTTGGGCGCCTAATCCCCGCAGATTGCCTTGTGTTTATAAATAGGTTGCGTTACTCTCGTCTTTTTTTTCTCTTCATTTATTTTCCCACTCAGATGTATATGCACCGTGTCAATATTGATCTTTGCCATTCCAGAGAATGAGAGACAGGGGAGACATTAGTCACTGAAGCGTTCCAAGATGGTTATGGATGTGAAACTTTCGTTCACATTCATTTAAAGGAAGGGGCCGTCTTGTTCCAAGAGACAAAAATAAAATCTGACCAGCTATGCTGCAGGCCTTCCCATATGTGTTGGAAGATGCCATTGTTCATTTGCATTAGTTATTGTTTATACTAAGTTATGACAAATCTGAATGTTATTATTGTGAATGATTTCTTGGGTATGGAGAATTGCAGAGGTTTGGTTTATTAAGATCACGCCTTGGCTAATAATACCTGGGCCCCAATAGAAAAACTCATGGTAGAAGTGTTATCTAAACTAACCTTACCAATTAATCAACACTGGCAGAGTAAGACAAGATTTGTAATTTCACGGGACTGGCTTGTTGAAAGGTTCCTCGTATCCCAAGCCCTTTATTTGGAGAATGAGTTTACTGTTCCTCGAGAATGTCTCACAGGTGCCAAGGTGTGACTCTCAAACCTGCATTTGGCATCCAGGCAGCTGTGAGACCATACAGTCTGCAGAGAAGGTCAGGGCTGGTTTAAGCTGTGCATAATTGGACCAACCGAAGCTGCCATGCAAAGTAAATGAAAGGACTTCTGAAGGATTTATGGTGGAAAAATATCATCACCTGCTGGTTCTGGCTGGGAGACATGACATAATTATAGAATTATGTGACGATTTATTGTAGGAACTCAGAGCATGCTCCACACTCCACATACTGTTGTGACACTTGACACCAGTGTATAGTGATGCAGACTGTAAAACTCACTGAGGTAACCTATGTTTGTGATTCAATGGTTACTGGTTAAGTTTATGTTTAATAAAGAATGACACATTTTTTGCACTTTTTCCATTTTAGGTAAGAATGTAAGCCATGTAGCGTAGCCAACAGACACATGAGTGGCAAGTGTGCTAGCAAGGAGACTAAAATCCATGGACTAGCATCTGTAGCATGTCTGTTAAGATTAAGGAGGGAGGTCTATGGGTTTTACTCACTGCAGTTCTGAACCCATTGGAGATCGTTACACTAGCTTGTGCCTGCTTAGCCATGTTGGTCACATGGAGATGCAGATGTTTTCCTACTAGTTGCATTTTGTTTTTCAAAATATTCTATTCATTTCAGAGCAGAAAGGCCGCAACTTAAGTGCGCCGTTCGCAAAGCGTAAAAATAGTTTTAGAAGACTGGTATAATTTTTTCAAGAGTACGCGCTGCTATCACATCTGCTGTAGCCAGTTCCACCGATGATAGTTGAAGCTAATTGTTTCTACAGATGCTAAGCGAACGGAACACTTACGTACCCGGTGTAGCCTCCCTGTTAGATTCTTGATCAGCTTTCATTCCATTGCAGTCACCACATCCTAAATGATGCACATCAGTGTTTCTATCACACATGGCAGCTTCGTAGGGGAAAAAGGGTTTTACACAATTCAAACCACAGAGCAGTGTTTCTGGAAGTTTTAAAATCAGACAGATTTATTGGTTTAAATCTGTCTCTAGAGTGAGTAAAAGCATGCTTAAATAATCAACTCCCAGAAAGGATTTGTGTTGTGATTTCTGCTATACCAGGGATTCTTTCATTCATTTACTTCATCTTTCTTTATAGTCAGATCTTAGAGCTATTTTTCACATTAAGTTGGTATTGATATAACAGAGAAAAAATTCAGCATATCAAGATATAATCTCAGAAATATTTTGTTTGTGGTCTGACAACAGTTCCTGAATGGATCATGCATTTTCAAAGGGTTCCCAATGAGTAGGTAACCATGAAAACTTGCTTCAGAATCACTGTTGGCATCCACTTCAAATGCATTGTCACTGAGATTGCTCAGAGGCCTCTGTGGTCATGGTTATGAGCCCAAACCACTGTGGATGACATAAAAACTTATGAAACTAACCTCACTCCCCTCAAATGCGGGGAAGGAAGTGTGCTGTGATCCCCCCAAGAGCCTGTCTGCCTTTGCAATGTCCAGGCCTCATGATAGACCTAACCGCAGTGTGCGCCATTCGTCATAGCCAAATTAGAGAGGGAGGGGTGCTGGAAACCCTTCCTGCCCTCTGAGGGTATGTGAGTGTGTATCTGCGCTGCACATGGTGATGTATGGTGGACTTAGTAGCACTCAGCATGGATGTACATCCACATGCCAGACAGTTTCTCCTTGTTCTTTTTCAGTTTTGGTAAGAGTGTTCTCTTACCCTGCATACACACAAGCACACTGCAAACTCTGCATACACACAAGCACACACACACACACAGATCCACTCACAGAGGTACAGTCTCCATACCACTGATTTTTAAAAACAAGCGATTTCCTTCTTTTCTTGGTTCACATCATGACCCTACTCGTAATCCCCGTCGAACTGACTCTATTGTTAAACTTGGCCTTAACAAAAGTCTGTGACTACCCTCTCCGTCTGTCAGCAGGTTGAAGGACAAAGTTTGACTTGTCCTTGGATGTCTGCACTGTAAATCCTCACCACAGGCAGCAGACGGTCAGAGAAGAAAGGGGGAGGGGCCCACTGCTACTGCTGATGAGGCCCTGAGGCCTTCCTCCAGGCCTGAGGCCCAAGAGCTGTTCAATGTGTGGATTTCAGATTTGATGAGTTTGAGGGGTGTAGATGGTAATGTTTTTGTCATGAGATGTGGCTCACAGACCACTGCTAGAAGTTAACACACACACACACTTAGTAATGTCATAGCTTCATAATTTCCTGTCTTTGCCACTGTGTGCTATTGTTCTCTGGTTGGCATAGTAAAATCCTGCATATCAGGCAAACTGCCAGGGCCATCAAGCTTTGAAAGCTTCCGCTGATTCAAACAAGCAGTCAAGGTTTAAAGAAAGGCAGTTTCTCACAGCCCTTGTGCTTCCTATAGCCTCATGGCATTTCTTTGGCATACAATACCACTAGAAAGTGTACATGTCAGAACCCCTCTTGACCTCTTTTTGAAGCCATGGGAACATTTTGCATAGGTGAGCCAGCAGGGATAGTCTGAGAAGATGTTCACTACTGGGTTTGGAGTTTGCCATCAGTAATTGATCTGAGGGACAACAATTGTTTGTCACCTGCAGAGGCTTTGAAACAAAAAACGCCAATGTGGTGTGTTATCAAGTAGGCCTAGATGTTTTAATAAAGTGAGGGTGTGTGGGTGTGTGTGCATCATGCCAAAAGGCACTGTAATAATCCTGCAGCCATTTTATCATTTGACCCTACACAGAGTGATAATTCATGAAAAATACCCTCCACCCTTTTACTTATTTGACTAATCGGAAAGAACCAGGAAGATAATCTAGTGCTTGGCTTCTTCATTCCTGCAACTCCTCCTTAAACCTGGGACCGTTTCTTATTTCATGGTTTATTTCCCCAGCTTGATTTTGGAGAGGATGCATTAAGCTCTGCTTTAACTTCGCCAGAGAGGATTTGGAGATGACTTCCTCACACCCCTCCACATCGCTGAGTTGGCAGGGAGATGCTCTTGGAAAAGTCCAATGGGAACGGGCCTGTTGGGGGAAAAGACACTCTGAGCTAATGGTTCTGCAGCCTTTGGCCAAAAGCTACGAAGCTGCTCTGTTTGTAGCTTATGTAGTCATGCATCACAAGGATAAGAGTTCTTTGGATGAAGCTTTTGGTGCAGCACCAGGAAACTACATTGAATGCTCAGAGCTGAATGGCCTTATCAGGGCACTAAAGCCAGGAGGATAGTTAATTTGCTCATTTTCTGTCTTCTTTTCTACCAACTCTCTGCACACACGCACACACACCTTTTTAATATTATATTTTCATTCTTATTTCATGTATTCTTTTCAATGGCTATCTTAGTATCTATGTTTGCACAGATCACTGTCTTTGGATAGCTTCCTTTATGAAATATCCACCTTTCAGAGCAAAACATTGACCCTGTTAAAATGAAAACTGTATCTTGGGACATCAAGCAAGACTAAATGAGTGGTGTAGTTTACCACAACATTTCTTCTAAATGAACCACTTACTCAAGAATGTGATCCATGTGATATTGCCTTTCACCCATGCTAGGCACTTCTCTGTAAGTCACACATTTGCTTGTTTGTGTCATAATTAATGAGTTTCCACAAGAAAGACCCTAGACCCCCTTTCTCCCAAGCTCACAGTTTATCCATCATCAACAAGTGTCATGAACAGTAAATATCCTCTTTGAATTGACACACTGGAGTTCCATATGTTTTGCCCAATCTTTTGTTACTTCCCTCCTGCTCAGTCACTCTCCCTTCCAGCGTGCATTCTCCCGATCCCTTTTGTCTTTCTGCTGTGCACTCTCCAAGTTAAAGACCAGATGTTCAACTATTTTCTGTCTGATATCTCAAACTGAAAAAATCCTCCGCCACTGCCAGTTCATGTCAAGTTCATGCAGCTGGAAGAGATATGTTTGTAATTACAGGATCGCAAACCAGACTGATGAAGCATGGTTCAAGGAGGACAAGCAGTCTCTCCAGAGAACTGAGACTTTACACACTTGTGCAAAGACAGGAATAGGTCACAGCTCATCTAAATACATAGCATATCTATTTTCAGCCATGTTGCTAACATTCATAAAAACGGCCATGCTCAGTTTTACTGTCATCATGGAAAAAAACACACTCAACTGATGTTGTGGATGCTGTAGATTAGTTTGCCAAATAATCAATAATGTGTATTAACTATCCTTCCACCAACCAACAGTTAGACTGCTTTAAATTCTTGGTCTTTTCTTTTTTATATTTTGGGCTTTTTGCCTTTATTTACGATGTTATATATGACAGTGAAGATTGACAGGAAGTGTTTAGTAGAGACAGTTGGGGTGATCAAAAATGACCGCAAGTCAAATTTAAACCTGGGTCCTGTGGGTAGTTGGACCCAAACATGGTATGGACGCTGTTGCCCCTTGCACCGCAGCACCTTCCGTGTCTTTTCTGATCTCTCCACCCCTCATTTAGGCAACTGCTCCTGTGTGTTTTGACAAATTTGTTTTGGCTAGTCCTTTGTGTTTTGTCTGTTGATTGTGTGATTGTTTATGTACAGAATTAACTCCAGGGCTGTTTATATCCTGTGCCCTGAGACTGAATGAAGTATCCTCTGAATTTGCTAGTGAATGAAAAATACAATTTTTACAAGACATATTTAAGTTGGGAAGGTCCTGTTCCCAGAACAAGAACTTGCATCAGTTTAAAGTTTTTATGACGTTATAAAACAAATCCAAACTGTTCAAATTGAAATGTCCCCTGGCAATATTTTAGAGCAGACTGTTGTAATATACAGTTTCCAATTTTTATGCTCTCTCTAAAGCATGTACTTGGAGAATAATGTAGTATTGTTCTCACAATTAAAATATAGAAAATATTCCCTATTAAGAATTTGCTGATTAGAAAATGTGTGCTATTTAGTTGAGTACATATGGTAATCATCATCAATCAAGGTTTCAGATGCTTCTCAGATGAATTGAATCGGTCCTGGTTATGCTAACTGCTGAAAACAGTCTTGATGGTTTTATGGTATCCAAAGATGGTTTTATAGTATTATTCAAAGAACACAGATTCCAGGTGCTCCATCACTGAGCACAGCAGAACGTAAACAATGAGGTTTGGTCTTCACTTAGCAAACAAAAGTGTGTCTTCATCCACCAGCTGTGCAGCAGAGAAAACGACGCTAATTAGCAGCACTCTGATTGTGTGTGTAACGGAACATTCCGCTGATCACTGACACGTGTAGTTATGGCATTACAGGCAGCTTCTTGGCCAGTGGCTGCTGGTTTAATGTCATGCCTTCAGTTTCGGTTCGGTGACTGACTGGTTAGGAACAACAGCTTCAGTGTATGCAAACACTGATAAGATCACTTTGAACTCCATTGTTCCAAGATTAACTCCCTACCTTTTTACTGAAAAATGACTTTGATATAAAAAGACACATAACAACAAGTATAATATAACAAGACATGACAAATTTTAAAAATAACAAATACAAAAATGCATTGGCCCCTTTCTTTTAACTCTCTTGTGAGGTGTCAAATGGGACTCAATGAGTAGGCTACAAAATTATGTCCAAAAAAGAACAGAAGAAAATAGTAAAGGCTAAACAAATCTCTACAGCCTACAGTATTTCATAGCAGGGCTGAGGCTTACTTGACCATACATAGGATAAATCCATGAACATGAGGTAGTACTCTGCTCTTTTATTTATGAAGTGCTAGAATAAACACTTAGCCCTTAGGGATACTTTGACTCGCCTCTTGAATGCTTTTGTCCTGTGATGTGGAGTATGGACTGGATGGCAGTCAATTTGATGCTCTAAAAACAGACCCTATGGATGGATCGAAATGTAACAGGTATTAAAAAATACATCACATATTTCAGCACATGTGTAAGCGTTCTCCCTCTGGGACTGCTTCCAGCTGTGTACACCTCAGTGTGGAGGCGCTGAGTGGCTTACATGCTACATCTATAAGAGTGTTGCAGGGAAGACAGACCACCCAAGCAGAGCAACCACTTCCAGTACCAAGAGGCCCCAGATCCCCTGTTCTTGTAATGCTTTCTTTTCTACATACTGTTAGTGAGTTTTCTGTTACTGTGGCCAGTTTAGTTTAGTTTTAAGGCATTTATATTATAACCTGAAGAAGACACAAGCTGCTTGGCCATTTGGCCAAACATGGCCATTTTGGGAGATTCTCTCCTTTTTCCTTTTCCCCCTTGACACTAAAGAGCATGCAACGTAAAATGCCATTCAGGGGCAGGTGTGAAATCATTACCACTTTGTAGGGGAGAGCATGTATGTACCTCAAATGTTTAGCTTAGTTTTAGTTTAGATTTAGGCACATAGGCACAAAGTTCTTGCGTATGAAATACAGCTATATCATGTGGCACATGAGAGTATTGAGCTGAGCTGAATTTTTGCAGTTACATTTGGGGTTTACTTGAGCCGGTTGGAATTAACATTCATTTGAATAAGCTGATTTGAGCTTGTAGCTAACTGAAAAGCATCAGATTTTAGATCGTTCAGTTTATGAAAAACACTAATTTTCTGTTTGACCTTGATTAAAATTTATTGATTGAAAGATTCATTGATTACTGAAACACTGGTCTTTTAAAGGACATAAAAAGACTTCATCAAAGTTTGAATGTGCAACAACAATAGTTTTTTACTTGACTTAAGTACGGTAATTGCATGAAGAAATGTGCCATCAGAAAAAAAATGATTGACCCATTGATATCAAACGCATGCAGCAGAAAACAGTACACAGCATCAGATAATTCCAAACTCTATAAGGTGCCATTGTCATTTTTTTGTCCGTTTCTTAATCATGGGTCTTGAAGTTGAGGACTGGTATCAGGGTAAGGAGCCTTGCTAGACAAAGTCCAAGCCCATGTCATCTGTGTATGTCATCATAACCTGTCCGCAAGGCACCGCAGACCTATGTCAGGTCTGGAATACAGATCGGCATGCCAAACTTTCACAGTAGACCTGTCTGCCTGTTTGTGCTCTCACAAATCTACAAGGCAGACCCAAGATGGATCTCCTAAGCATTTGATACAAAAAAGTTACTGACATGGAGCCAGGGATACAAAAAGCACCAATGGTTACGACATTATGGGCGATGGCTTAACAGCTGTTTCGTCATTTTAAGTGAGTTCGTCATTTAACTTTGATCCTTATGCATAGTGCTTCCTTCCTCTCTTTTTCTTCTTCTTAAGACGTGTTGTTTATTTTTGTCTCATTCTTGTATTTTTATTTATCCAGTTCAGCCTCACCTCACATTTACTGTACATGCCATAGCACAAACGTATGAGCTCAGTGTAGCCTGGATATGTTTACCAAACCCAACCTTTTCACACAAAAAAAAAACAGGCTCTGTGTGTAAGTGTGGGGGCAGATACATTGAGAATTAGAGACATTGCAATAAAACTGGTATTTTTTTCATCAGCATGCCACATTACCTCCCAAGAGACTGCAGCATAAGTAGTTCAATAATGCTGGCCCCAGAGCCTCGCTCGACCTCATAACAGCAGGATTTTGTCCAAATCCAGGGGTGACATCACTCCACTAGCCTTCCCCTTTTCTGTAGTCAATAGATTTCATCTTTGTGTGTGTGTGTGTCTGTGTGTGTGTGTGTGAGAAAGAGAAAATGTTTTGGGGTACTATGAACTCAGAGACTGATAGTATCTATGGATGATGCTTCAGGCTCATACAATGACCTCAAGATCATACAAGGCTCTTTGGATGGGGGCTTGGAAGAAGGAGTCTTCTTTTCCTCGCACGCCACTGTGATGAGATCCAGATTACCCTAATCATGCCTGAATTTATCCTCCCCCTCTTTCCCAGCCCACCGAGCACAGTTCGCTACAAGCTCCTAAACCCTTTGCAATTAGCCACATCTGTGAATAAGCTTGTTTATGGCCAATCACAGAACATCAGCAAAAAGCGACCACAACAGTTAAATATGAGCTCTTTGAAGGGCAGATGTCCCTCTGATGACAAGGTGTAAAGAGTGGATGCACAAGATGTGCCTAAGATAAACTTGACCACTTCTTCAACACAAATTCACTATAACAAGTTAATGACATCCATGACAACCAAAAAAAGAAAAAATAGTCACTGTATCCACTTGAAAGCTTGTAGTTTGTGTAACCCCAAGACATTTTTGACAAAATGTTTCAAGTGATGAAAGTGTAAAGTGATGAAAGAAACAATGGTCTTGTGTTGAAGACTGCTGATGTTTCATAGTGTATATTAGTAATCCACTCTCTTTCTCTCCCCCAGATTCTGACCTCAGCATGCGGACCCTGAGTACCCCCAGTCCAGCCCTTATTCTCGCTCCACAAACCATTATTCCTCACAATGGCAACAACTCCAGCTCCTCTGTCTCTGGGGAAACGGTGGCCCTCGTCCACCCTCCTCCAGGACACCATCACCTGGCCCCGGTTGATCTCCTCCCAGACAACCCCATCTTTCAGATCTTCTCCCATCTGTCCACCAACCAGCTGTGCCGCTGTGCTCGGGTGTGCCGCCGCTGGTACAACCTGGCCTGGGACCCTCGTCTGTGGGGCGCCATCCGGCTGACGGGGGAGCTGCTCCACGCCGACCGGGCCCTGCGCGTGCTCACGCACAGACTGTGTCAAGACACGCCCAGCGTGTGCCTGACCCTGGAGACGGTGGTGGTCAGTGGCTGTCGCCGGCTCACTGACCGCGGCCTCCACGCAGTGGCGATGTGCTGCCCAGAGCTGCGGCACCTAGAGGTAGCTGGCTGCTACAACGTGTCAGATGAAGCTGTGTTCGAGGTGGTGTCCCGGTGCCCCAACCTGGAGCACCTTGATGTGTCAGGTAAAAAGCGTTCCTCCTATAGTATGTGTTCTCTTGCATTAGTTGTCTATTTCAGACTTCATACAGTGGCTCGTTTGACCAAGAGTAGGCGCTGAAATAGACTCATGTCATGTCCATCCCACAGCCTCCACAACTGTGGCCTAATCACATTGAAAACATATCATTAAGGGATCACAGGGATGCCTTTTTTTCCTAAATCCTGAATGTTGCTGCTGACATTCATGACATTGTGGCATAAGCATAGAATATTTTTTAAAAAGAATTGTGATTCATTGCACTTCTGTTTTCTCTGCCTGTGCAAGCTGGGAAACGCATTAAGAAATTGAGGGAATCACTGCCAGTGTAGTGCTCCCTGGAGGCAGAGGGGAAGGCCTGGTTGGCTTTGAAAGCTGGACTCGCATCCTTACAGGGATTCAGGCTGGCTGTCTGCTGCTTTCATTAGGGGAGTGACACGCTAAAAAGCAATGCTCATTATTGAAAAGTCTCCATAATTCCATGGTCAAGGAAAGTCCCAAGTCATTAAAAAGAGGAAGTCTCTCTCATTAACAAAAAAGCGTACAATTTGTTGCCATTGTTACCACAAAGAAAAATGGATCATGCATAACAAATGAAAGTAAACCTATAGTTAATATTCTTCCAATGTTTAATGTGCCATTGACTTGAATTGTCTCGCTCTTCCTCAATCCATCTCTCCTTCTCTGAAAAAAAAACTCTGAGAAGTAAGCCCATGCTTAAGACCACATTTAACTGTCATGGATCACTTCCCTTTCTAAATAAATGGTTTAAACCATAATAAGGGCCTTTCCTGCCACATGTCTCCCAAAATCCAAACCTTAGAGATATTGATACAGCAGAAAAAAATAGCAAAGGATTATAAATCCTGATTCTCTAAAAGATTATTCAGACCTGATGTGGCCTCTGGTCGGTGGTTTTCACTCTAAAAAAGGGCACGTTTTGGTCTCTCTCTGTGTTGAATTCTCTTAAACACTGTGGGCTGTGTCCTTAAATTGACCCAACAGGGCTTGCCCAGTTGGTTAAGTGACATCAGTTCATTTGATCTGAAAGTATGGTTATCCCAACAATACAGAGGGGCCTCTTAAATGCACCTCAAGGCAAAGATGAATTGTATTCTCTGCTTTTGGTTATATATAGTGCTGGTGAACATGCAATAGGGATATTCTCTGCTCCGTTTTCAGTTAAGAATTTCTAAAATTTGCTAAGATTAACTTAACTTGATGACGAAGTAAAGCACTGTTTCTTGTATTTCAGGCTGCACCAAGGTTACCTGTATCAGTTTGGCTCAAGACTCCTCTATGACTCCTCTGTCTCCACAACATTGCCAGCAGATCTCCATCCGTTACCTGGACTTGACGGACTGCTTCTCACTGGAGGACGAGGGCGTGCGCACCATTGCCTCCCACTGCCCGCGTCTCACTCACCTATACCTGCGCCGCTGCCAGCGTCTGACGGACGAGGCTCTCCGGCAGCTGGCACTGCACTGTCCAGCTATCCGTGAGCTCAGCCTTAGCGACTGTCGACTGGTGGGAGACTTTGGGCTTCGCGAGGTGGCACGCCTCGAGGGCCGTCTCCGCTACCTGAGTGTGGCGCACTGCTGCCGCATCACTGATGTGGGTGTGCGATACGTGGCCCGCTACTGCCCACGGCTACGGTACCTGAACGCCCGTGGCTGTGAGGGGCTGACAGACCATGGTCTGGGCCACCTAGCACGCAGTTGCCCGAAGCTGCGCTCCCTGGATGTTGGCAAGTGCCCACTGGTGTCGGACTCGGGGCTGGAGCAGCTGGCGCGGAGCTGCCCAGGCCTGCGGAGACTGAGCCTGCGTGCGTGTGAGAGTGTGTCTGGACGAGGCCTGCGCATGCTGGCCACTCACTGTCCTGAGCTGCAGCTACTCAACGTGCAGGAGTGCGAGGTGCCTGCAGAGGCCCTTCGGCTGGTGAGACGCCACTGCCGGCGCTGTGTTATTGAACACACTATCCCTGCCTTCTACTGAGCACATAGGAGAAGGCACACAAACTCTAATCACTGACAAATGGAGGTTTTTTTTTCTCCCTGCATGTTTTCTGACGTTGTTGACTAAGATAATGCAAAAGAAACCAAAGTCAAACTTTATATGGTGCAATATTTGCATTTTAATAAGGTGATTACTGTCCTTTCCATCTGTCTTACAAGAATATTCAGTGTAGGTATATTTATGAAAGGGAATATTCTTTTTTAAAGCCATGAATTCAGATCATATGTAAGCTGTTATGATACCATTATTAATATTTACTGCCTAAACATTATGGGGTGAGCATTTGCACTTTACCTGCATCACAGACATGTTTGCATTAGTTACTTTACCAGGGGAAGGTATTAAAAAGAAGTTTCCGCCAAGTAATTGAGGAAATGTGATGCTGCTATGGTTTTTATATATAAAAAAGGTTTGTTTTGTAATGCTCTAAAGGATGTGATTCAGTTTCAAGCTCTAAATGGAAGCACTTTTTATTAAAAAAGAGAAGCTATTCTGTTTGTTTTGTTACCATTTACTTTGAAAATGATTTAAAATGAGAAGTGAAAGGTATATGTTTTAAAGGCACAGCCAGTCCTTGACCATCCCTCCATATCCAAAGTTACATGGATCCAAAAGCTGCACTAAAGGTATAGAAAATAATAATTCTGTAAATGGTTGTCTTCTTCAAGTGGTAGCCATGTTATCCACATCTGTGTGTGATTCTCTAAGCTAGTTAGGACAGTTGTTGTTTGTATTCTGAAGTAAGAATTATGCACATTGCAATGCCAAATCTGTGTGATTGTGTATCCCTAACATTTTGTAGTTGTGACTTTTATGCTGTTGTAAATCACACAGAGCCCTGGCAAATAGAAATGCCTCTGATCTGGGTCTAGTGTGTAGCCCGCTTCATTGCAGTCTGTGTGCTGCTTCCAAGTCGTGCAGGTGCCTCTGTTTCTTAGTTCCCACCAGTTCTTAGATTTCTAAATGCCTTTTTATTAAACTATGCGCCATATGGTGTGTAGAGCCAGAGGAGAAATGGCCTAACCACAAATTCCCTGTCTGGCAAACCGTTGTTGAGCTGTTAGATAAATTTCCTATGGCAGCATAAATGGAAACTGTGCGAGAATATTTCCATGTAAAGTGGCCCAGGGTATAGCATTTGCAGAGAGAGCAAAATGTGGTTTTATTGGCCTTGGCTCGGAATGAACATAGGCTTCATGTGACACTGTGGCAGGTGGCCGCAGACTGCACTGTCAATTGAGTCCATGATGAAAGCCATTCCAATGGAATCAGCTATCAGTAGAATGACAAAGTAGTGTTTCTACTTCAACACAGGTTTGCTGTGCATGATTACTTGTGCTGCAACTGCCAGCACGCACATGGACAACCCAACAAACAATTTTCTATTCAACCTGATAAAGCTCAAGATTTGCACTACAAGAAGTAGTTTGAAAATCATGAAAAATCAGAACCCACATACCATAAGGAATTGCATACCATCCAAGCTAATGCAGGACACTTCAATGATGTGCAAAATGTGGTTGTTCCTAGGATGCGGATAACATAAGAAGCATTTTTTCATTGATATAGTTGTGTCTATGGGCTTAAGACTGGTGAGTGGTCGCACACTGAGGCACGGTAGGGCCCATTTCACAAGCATCATAGGTAGGGCCCATTTCACAAGCATCAAATAACTCAGGCGATTTTCCTGGTTTGCCATTTGCTGCCACCTGTTGCTCTACATACCTTATGACAATCTACAGTGCTATCAAGCCCATCTGTTTAAAAGAATAAGTAATGCAATTACAAGCCAATAAAACTATATACAATATATAAATATAAAAAAAATATTGTTATTTTAGTAGTATTTAGGTTTTCACTATTATTGTTGGTGTTGTATATTGCAGAGCTTTGTCACCAAAGCATTTGCATTACATTATATGTATTTGGCAATTGATGCACCTTCATTTCTTGGACCTTGTTGCACTTTTATTTTATATTTATATTTAGAGCAGTATTGTCTCAATTCCAAATGGAAACACACATTCATGACTTTTCTCACCGACTATTTCTCACTGACTATTCTCTATTCATGATGAGCTTTTTGGTGGTGGTAGTAACATTGTTCTTTTTTGTTTGTTTGTTTTACGGTAATAATACCATGCGACACAGGTCCTGAATGTTACAAACAACTAACTTCTCTCTCTCCACTGATACACAGTATTAAAGCATGTTGGGCAACGCCACTTCTGTTCTAAGCATGTTGGGCAACGTCACTTCTGTTGACATTCAAACAAAACAGAGAGCTAGTTCGCCTACTGAAACTCTCCTGAACGTTTATCGTTGGAGATTGGCTGGAACAGTTTGTTATGTTTTACAGTATGGCTTCATGGTTGGACCTGGCTGTTTTTGTTGCGGTTTTTGGAGCCTGGGCTGTCGACAGAGACCACATTTTTTACAGTGTATTCAAGGGACTGGCAGCTAACTAATGGTGAGGTGATTTTGGCTGTATGTGACAAAAATGTTTTATCTTAGAAACAGACTAACATTACTTAGAGCACCTTTACCATTGTCTTTTCTGCTGATCTAATTGCAGATATTCATTCACATCTATTCACCATGAAAATGTTAAATTAGAAAATACATTTATTGTACAAAATTCTATAAAATACAGACGAAAGACGGCTACATCACAATTTGCAAAGTGTAAAAAGGTGACATGGTCACAATTGAACCTGGGCTCTAATTATGGGAGGCAGACATGAAACAAGGAAATCCTAATTCCATGGCTGATATGGAGCTCTAGCAGTGATTGCAAATCACTTACTGATATTCTTCACACAGACCTCCCAAGGTGAGAGGAATGACAAAGATTGCATTCCTCTATGGAATATTCTAAATAGCTATCATTGAATTGTGCTAAAGTCTGAGGACACCTCACTGCTTCGTGGAGTGTAACTCATCTGTTGTGTCCTTAGTGAAGTAGCTGATATGTTGAAACTTGAGAACTTCGTTCCCCCAGCTGGTCCAGTCTGAGTGGAGGCTGCGTGCAAACATTTCCAGACATTTGGGATTGGGGCTGATATAAGGCTTCAGCACAGCTACATACAAACGAGAAACAATTATAGTACAAAATTAAAATGTTGCATACGGGTAAAATGTCCAGACCAATACCACTAAGTTAGGTAATAGGTCAGGTAATAGGTCAGGTGCTTTACACCACCTGCCAAGTCTGTTTTAGTGTTACTGTAGGTCTTCTATTATTCTAAACCCAGATGGATGTGTCTGTAAAGTGTTCTAGTCATAATTATAGATGTGAACATTAGTGATGCAATAAAAACCTGGATAACCAGATAAACACCAGGGGCCCTAACTTAATTGGCACACAAAGAGCAAAGTTTGACAATGCACAAAGTGTCTCATGTGTGAACTAAAACTAGCCTACCAGATGGCTTGTACTGATCTACCCATGTTTACCTAAGGATCTTGCTCATGTTAGTTAAAAGTTATTTTTCCAAATTATCAAATTAGCTGTTGTTCATTTCTGCTTCTTGCCTGCTAAATTAAGGCCCCATGTGCTTGTCATAAAGAATGAAAATGCATGGTAAAATACCTGAGAGAGATGGCTTTTGGGAATGCAGAGTTGAAGGAACACTGACAATCAGTCGCTGATCTGGAAGAGGAGTCTCACTTTTGCTAAAGGTACTACAATCATGGGGAAGGCAAGAGCTGCACATTACAACAAATACATGCACATATTTATAAACATGGATGCTCAGAAAAAACCTTTCTGTACCTGGTTGTGACATTTTTATCACAATGGTATCTTCCCAGCACCAACACTTCATAGGGTTTCTTATGTGGAGAGTCTAAAGGAAATACAAAGTCACCAGCCTGAGTAACCTATAAGAAAATACAAAATTGAGTTAGTATGACTAAAGGTTCATAGAATACACAACCAAATAGATATGGTCAAAATGAATAAATGTAAATCAAAATAAGACACAGACTCAAAAATCAACGTAAAACACAGACTCAAAAATCAGAGTGCAAGTAATACATTCCTGGACATGTTTGTTTACTATTATTGAAACTATTAATTACCTTCACCCAAAGCCACTCTGCAAGAGGTTTCACTCCCCAGTGAGGGTACAGCTCTTCTTTGACAAAACGCTGGTGTCTGGGGCGGTTTGTTACCCAGGTAACCACCAAACACTCTGGTGAACTTATGAGATTGACAGGAAGTTGTTTGAGCTGAGTGGAAGGGAGGAAGCTGTATCTGTCAACAATAGAAAACATCTGATGCAGCTAACTTGTATTATTATTACAAGGACAACCGAAGAATTTCATAAAGGGCTCATATCATTCCTCATTGTAGAGCATACAAATCAGTGATACTAACCTGCTGCTCCTCTTTACAGACTTATTCTCCCAGGGTGGATCCAGAACAATGAGGTCAAACTTCTCCCCACCTGTATCAAAAATACCAGTTTTTACTATTTGTCAATCTTATTGATGACTGCTCGTATGCATACTTAACTGAGTTTATCTAGTCAAACCCATTTACAGCAGGTGTAGCCCTAGATACTCACAGTTCAGGAGGGGCTGTGTGCGTGTAATATCAGAGAGAAGAAAACGGCAACGGGCAGGAAGCAGGTACCTCTCTCCCATCAGTGTCACCGCACAACTGTGGTCAAATGAATTCTCTGTTATTCTTGAAAACAGGTCCAGTTCTTCATCCCTGCAGATCGACTGAAGGGCTACAGAACCATCCACAGGCAATGACTTGGCCATATCACACATGGCCGCCAGGTGACAATCCTGAGGTATAGTCTGTGTTGCCCCCTCAGGAACTGCTCCTGTTAGGTATCCAAGAGATTTCCCTGCCTCGACTAAGGATCCAGCTCCTTCTTGAACCAACAGTCTAATCTAAAAATAAATGTAAGATGTAGTACTATGTATTATGGTTAGCGTTGCTACTTACATTATTGATAACAATGAACAATTTGAAAAACGAATCAGGCTTGCTTGGAAAGTCGAAGTTGGCATATTTGGGTGTGCATTCACACTTACCTTTTCATGGTAGACCTGGGCATCAAGCTCACCCTGATTCAGGTCTCGTTTGCGTTTCCTTCCTTTCTTCTAAAGGGTACAACATAACAAAATGCAATTGTTCCAAATACCACAACCCAGTCCGAGTTTCATGTGCAGCCAATGCAGTAACATTGCAACATGCGTAAAATCCTGAAGTGAATTTGCAGCTTATGATGATCCATTCTGAAGTGTCATTCGTGCAGCTCTCACCTTCTGTGCTTCAACACCACCAATAAGGACGGTCAGGTTATCCTCTGATGTTTTCGTTTCCACATTTTCTGACTTGGGTTTGGAAACTATGTGTGGCGTGAAAATGTCAAAATACTCTTTTTTAAAACGATACAGTTCAGTAGAGATGTTCTTTGGACTCTGCTGCATTAAACCATCGTGGCAACCACTGTAATTCTCATTAATAAAGGACTGCGAGTCCACGAGCCATCCGCGACTATCAGAAACTATTACAGACATTTGCAGATTTCGAATGACTTAATCGATTTCACAATAACGCATATATAAAGTCAACTTTTATGATCGGGAGAAGGAATTGGTAGCATGCATATTAGCTGCTTGTTAGCTAACTTGTGCTACTACTGTAACTCCACCACCACCACTACTTTTCGAGGCGCATATATGACGTAGCTGGCTAGGAGGGTGTGTCTGACTCTGAAGGTCTGGAATGCATGATAAACATCCGCGCGTGGTCTGGTCTGGGGGGAAATGTCGAAATCTTGCAAATAGATAAGTTATTGAGTTAACCAAACTTGATAGACTTTTCCCATACGTTTGAACTATATGCACAAGTGCCTACGGTGGCCTTGTAGCAGTTGAAAACGGAAAAATGTCTACATTGCTAATATAACTTATGTTATTTTACAATGTGCGTTCACCTTATAACGTTAAGTTAAACAACAAACATCTAATGTTAACGTTAGGCTAAGAGCGCTTGCAGATCGGTGGCTGTCATAGCTGGTAGTTAACTTGTCTACGAATGTACGGTTGAGTACTGTAGAGGGTTTTTTTCCCCTTCTTAACTGTTGCCTGTTTACGTCAGGCCTAGTAGAAATTATCTGACTGCACGAACGTTACCTAGAAGATAGCTGAGAAAGTAATGACTAGAACTAGCTATCGCGAGCTAACTTAGTAATCGTTCACGATACCCCTTAGCATCAGCCAGTTGCGTAGCAGAAAGACGGAGGAATCATGGCGGAGATGCAGTCTCAAACCAAAACGGCGGGTCTGAAATTATTTCAGCCAAACAATTCTTCTGAAATATTAACGTTAGCGAGTTCTCAGAGAGGAATGAGAGTTTTTGACTGCCGTCCTGAGAGTAAACAAGTCACCGAGCAAGTCGTGGAGGCCACAGGCAAAAAATTGGAAGGGTTCCTTCAGGATGTATCAAAGGTAACGTTAACGTTAGGTTAGCTCGTTAGCCAGCTAGCTATCTAGTTAAACATGGCATTATATGTCTGAACATGTAATTTGTAGAAATAGATAACAATAACAACAAAGTAAACTATTTGACTGAACGACTGTTTAGTAGACCATTGTTACCAAGTAGTTACAATATAGTGGGATCGGAGGGACATTGCAAACGTTAATTAGGCTAACGTTAGGTTAGATAGAAAGTAACCTCATGTGGTATGGGTCATTCCGTGTCAAATCGGATAACGTCTCAATTTTTGTTCAAACCTTGTATATATCAAGAATGGGTCTCAAAACCAAGGCCAGTAAAATATTTCTGTTCAAATCCTGTCTTATTTTTAGCACTTCAGTTTTACAGCCTGAAAACCACACTGTCTAGCCAGTCCAAACGGTGGAAGACAAACATGTTCTCACTATGAGCCATTAAAAGTTTGTATAGCATTCTGATTGATTTTCTACATGGCCCTAGATTTGAAAAATAAATAAATAATAATTGCAAAGTGTGAGTGACACTAAGTTTAGTATAAACGTTTTTAGACGGATTTGGTATCAATCATTTTATTTTACATAAACGTACTATATTTTATTAATGTACCTATTTGAACTCTCCACATATAATGGGCTTGAAACTTTAAGGATTAAACCAGTGTTATTCGGTCATTTTCACAGGATTAAGGATCAAACAACCATACTAAAAGGGTATGTGGGGTAGATAGCAGGAACACGAAAATCAACGTGGGAATAGCTCAGTTCCCTATAAAGTGTGAATGATGTACCATATTTCATTCATACAATAAATACACTTACTTTACATTGTATACATATGGGTTTTCATTCTTGGCCCTGAGGCAAAATAATGATTTTGATTCAATTTATTAATCTATGGTACAACACTGCCACGTTGTACACTAAATGCCTATACACTGAGCTACTTTCACATAGAATTCCAACTAGCTACCCCACATACCATTTTACATTACATTACATTACATTTAGCAGACACTTCTTGACCAAAGTGACTTACACATGTCAGCTATATTACAAGGGATCACATTGTCCCTGGAGCAACTTGGGGTTGAGTGCCTTGCTCAAGGGCACAAGGGTGGAAGCCGGGAATTGATTGATCTTAACCCCTTAAATTCCAATCTTAACCCCTTACTCTAACCCTAACCCATGGAACAATTGGCAAGTAGCATGGGACAGTGGGCGGTACATCCATAAACATGTGATTTAAACATGCATTGACAAAAATGGGGATATGGAAATGTGTAGTTGTTTACAAAGAGACTAAATGCCTTATTTGACAGATAAGATTAAAACCATTCTAGATACTCACAAACAAAGTGTCAGTTTATAAATACTTTATGCTATACTTTATACGTTATGTTGTGATCAATTGTGTCAAAGGCTGCGCTAAGATCCAAAAATACTAGGACAGAGCATGCCATCATCAGATGTTCTTAAAATGGACCTTCAGCAGTGCTGTCTCAGTGCTGTGTTACTTTCGGAAACCAGATTGTATTCACAACATACCACATGATTGGCACGATGTATTCACATGTCAACTTTTGACGGTGGAAGGGGCAAAATATGTGTAGATGACTGCCATGTTTGCGTTAAGAACTAACCCCATACATTTCTATGGGAGATTCTTTGACCTCATTAGAAAGTCTCTGGTTTTATTTTCTTTAATGTCTTTACTTCATGTTTATTGGGGAATGAGGATGAAAGAATGAGGATGAATTTGAGAAATGAGTGATTCACAAGGCATTTTAGAGAGAATTCCCTCCTTGAAACCCAGAAGTTAGCAGCTCTTAATTCTAGTCCAGCCCTAAACACACATCTATTTCAGTCAGTATAAGGTTAACTACTTTTCAAGGTAAACTACTTTTCATTAATGATGTCCAGGCAGTCAGGTGCGCGGAGCATGAACAAATTATGATCAGTCAATTATGATCTCCAGTAATGAATGCCAGGGAGAGTGGTGACAATATTTCATGTTTTCAAACTGCACAGAGTATTAGTAAACTAGTTAAAAATGTCTGAAATACACTTCATGTTAGTACTTAGTAAACATCCTAGTTGATCAGTTCCCAGGACTTAGTAGTGGAAATCATGTAGCCTTGTACATAAATGGGTTGTTTACTTAGGTCCACCAAAAAAGTGTATTGTGCTCTAATTCTAACAACTGTCTTTTAGGCGTTTTCTATATCTGGCAAGGAAACCTTTGTGTTGACGACAACTGACAGGCGAGTTATTGATGACAACGTATTTGGTGAGGTTTTGGCTATGTACTTACTTAAAGTTTTGTATCTATATTGCTGATTGATTTGCAGATGACTTTCATTTGGTACTGTAGTTCATCATGTTTTATAGTTAATGTTTATAGTTTAAGACGCTAGTCAGACACTTTTGTCATGGTTCACTGTGTCAAAGGCTGCAGATAAGACAAGTAAAATGAAAATTAAACTGATGGAGCAGAGGCTTTAGCTACTGTCAAAGCTTCAGTCACCGATAAAAGATCAGTTTCGGTAGAATGTCCCCTCTTGAAACCAGACTACTTAGGGTCTCGTTGGTAATAAGAAATAGTATGAGTATTACTTATTAATGACAACAGTTAATGTTAATTGATGTGATATTGTTTCAAATGTGATATTAATGACTTTTAGTCTGTACAGTGATATAAAATATGTTGTTTCAGATGAGCTTGAAGATGGAATCACACTTCAGCTTCTGCGCTCTGCAGACCAGGAGTTGCCAGCAGCAACCCAAGAGCATATTAAATATGTACCCCACTACTACACGCTGGTGCAGAGTGGCATGTACGAGTATTACGCCAGCGAGGGACAAAAGTCACTGCGTAAGAATCCACAACTTCCACTGGTTATAAACTGTAATGGTTGTACTCATCTCCAGAGGCAGACATCCCTGTTCCAGAAAGTAAAAGTCCTACCTTCTATTCTTTCTACCTGTGCACTTAACACGGGTGATACCACTAATTATCTGATCTACCTGGCTGCTAATTAGGATGAGCTGGTTTACTAAATGGTTGGATCATATACTTGGCAGGACTTTCTGAACCCGGGATGTCCGCCTCTGCTTATCTCATTCAGTGGTTGATTGAAAGAAGTAGGCAGATATCATTGTAATGGCCTTTTGGGGGCTCTTTTTCTTTGTAGCCTACGCTTTTGCAGAGCTTGTTGACAATTCCCTCTCAGCCACAGCCAGCAAAGAAGGACTCCGGACTATTGAAATTCGGCTGGTATGTCAGTGTTAGAATTCCATTAAAATTCCAACATTTAGTGGACAATTGTAATACCAATATTTGGTGTACTTTAATGTCGATGTCTAGTGTTGTCATTCCTCTTCTTATGTTTTTCTCTGTTGTTTTTCATCAGTTGTTTGATGAAAGTCAGGGTAAACATGCAGCGGTGGTACTGGATAATGGCTGTGGGATGACCTCGAAGCAGCTGAATAACTGGGCTGTGTACAGACTGTCCAAGTTCAACCGGGACAACAGCACCATCCACAGGTAACACCAGCACACCAGGTCCTGCAGAGGCAACTGCTTGAAGTGTGTGTGTGTGTGTGTGTGAGAGAGAGAGATGTAAGTGTATCTATTGTGTGTGTTTGTGTGTCTGAAACTAGTGATCACTCGGGGTATGTGCGGCCTGCTCCGGTCCCTCGGAGTCTCAACAGTGACATCTCGTTCTTTGGTGTTGGAGGGAAGCAAGCGGTGTTCTACATAGGGCAGTCTGCACGGGTGAGTTGTCATCAGTGACTGAGCACATTTTAAAAGAAAAACAATGTACAAACCTGTGCTCCATAGAAATCCAAGATGATATTTTCATTCACAGTTATTCTTCAATATTTAGATGTTTATGCATATGACACTGTACATTTGTGATCATCTCAAGATATGTGTTTTATGAGGTGTTTTTTATTTATTTATTTATTTATTTTCAATCTTGTAATATTGAGATTTTATGCTTAACCAAACTTTCAGATAATCACCAAGCCAGCAGCCTCCCCTGATGTGCATGAGTTTGTCATGTCCAAAGAGGACTTTGAGCGGAAGGAAAAAAACAAGGAGGACATTTACTGTGGAGTCATCAGGAACAGGAAGGTGTGTCTGAATAAAATTACCAGGCTAATTGCCAAAATTAAAGATATTAGGAATTTTATTTAAGGTAAGAAACGACTCATTTTATTTTGCAGAGGTGAGGTACCTCAGAGATTCCAAAACAAAAGAGGACAAGGGCAGCCACAATAGATAACCCTAGTATCATTTATTGTATCAGTCAGTAAAGTATTTCAGACCATCTGACAGGGTTTACACAAAATAACAAACCGTTGAGAATGTTGCAATGTATTTTCAATAGAGTAGTAGTTGTAGTTGTTGTTTGTTTGCAAAGTCCTCTCATACAGCTGGTTGTCTTTGTGTCCCTCTCAGCCTGGTGACTGTGCCCATATTGTGGTGGAGGAGGAGCTCTTTCTGCAGGCCCTTATTGCTGAGGAGGAAGACAAGGAGAGTTTCACTGCAGTGGTCATCACTGGTATCCAGTCAGAACACATCACCTACCTCAAGCAACATTTTGATTTGTGGACCAGAGAGTTGGCGTGAGTCGCAGACACACATGTGGTCATACACACATGCACAGTGCACTTTGACTACTTTGTACAGTTGATCAGACTCGAGTGAATCCTCAGTCATTGTCATCTTCTTTTGAAGAATTCTTCTCTTTTCTGTTAAACTGATATCTTTGTCCTTATTTCTCACAGCCACATATATCATTATTATGTACATGGCATCCATGGAAATGATATGAGACAGTCCGCTAAGAATGTTCAAAAAGAGTCAAATGTTGACATTCAGGTAAGATGTATGTACTTTTGATGACGTCAGTTCAATGTAAACCTAGTGGCAATATATGTGCTATAATTTGTGAGACCCATTTGTGAGCAAGTGTGCCTTGTCACTCATTAGCATACAAAGCGAGCATAAATGGCAATAAAGTGCATATAATCCCCCACACACACACACACACACTTGTTTACTATTTGTTTCCTTCCTTCTTAGATCTCTTTGGTGGAGAAGTCTGGTAAGCAGTCACGTCGTGTGAACCTGCGCAACGTAGACAACGACATGCAGACGCTCTATATTAACTCCACCTCGGCCTCCTTTGAGTTCCGCGCCCAGGCCCACGGCGAGGCCACTGTGGAGGGACTGATCAGGTACCACCCATTCCTGTATGACCGGGAGACCTACCCCCAGGACCCCTACGCCAGCCCAGGTGACATGGCAGCTCAACAGACACTAAGCTACCACATGAGTGCTTTCATCTTTAATGAGCTAGTGGTTAATCTTGATTATTTCTTTTGTGAGTACCATTTAGTCTTGTAACAGTTCATTTTGTGTGTGTGTGTTTGTAGGCCCGGCCGATGAAGAAGACGATGAGTGTGAAGTTTTTAATCCAGTGGGACGGGGCAAGAGGCCTATTTTTGAATGCTTCTGGAATGGCAGGCTGATTCCTTACACCACCGTAGCTGAGTAAGCTGGCAGCAGAGTCCAACATTGAAATAGAATTAAGCAATAAGCCCCGAGAGTCTTTAGGTTACACTGATTTTACAACAGCTAAGAGACATTATTAAGCACGACGCGCAAGCGGAGTCTGACAAGATTTCTTATCTGACAAAATTTCATAAAATAAAGGCACAGCAACGAGAAATGTAACCATTCATTCATAGATAATCATTCCTCCGCCAAGAAATATATTTCCTCTATCTGAATGGTTGCAGCCAATCACAATCAAGGACCAGAACTATCAGTTTTAGAAATTCATATAGGCCTGTACATGTCTGTGGGTTTGTGCGTGTTTACATAAATGTGTGGCCTCTTTGCACAGGTTTGAGTGGTGTGCATGCCCAAAGAAAGCAGGATCAGTACCAGCAGAGTGCTACAATCGGATCTCAGGTGTTCTCTTCACCAATGACTGCTTCCCTGTCAGCACCAACAAGCTCACCTTCATGGACCTGGAACTGCAGCTGCGAGACAGGGAGACCATCTTCACCCGGGTCATCAATGGCCAGGTAACATACAGACCAGGGATGGAAATTAGCCCCTGCCAAATATGGGTGTACTGTAATTGTGTACTGGCCAGTGTTGACTAAGACTATGACGAAAAAAATATTTGTCAATGAACCTTTTTTTACGGATGAAAACTAAATAAAAAGTCAGATATGATGACGGAAGACTATGACAAAATATAAATGACTCTTTAGTCAACGAATAAAAATAAGACAAATGTTAGGGAGGGACGAATGGAGAAGAGATCCAATCAAAACTACTCTTTTTGTCTGACAAGTTTGGAAGAAACCCAATCAGAGCGAATCTTTGAGGGTAGGTTGATCTATGCAGAAGCAGCAGAGCCATTTAAAAAGCCGTGGCAAATGCAGGCAGCTAAACAAACGCAGCAGCAGTTGTTTAGGAGGAGAACAAAGACAAGCTTGCAGAACTTCACACCGTTTCAAGGACGTTTTCACAACATTATATGCCCAGACTTGGTTACACAGCTGTGACTGATTTCAGCTGTCTTCGCTCATTAATCGCATTTCATAGTGACATTTGACCCAGTGCACTCTGGCTATCGTGACTGAAGCAGGCAGACCAGAAAGCACTGCTTTGAATGAAACATTCCTACATTTTAAAAAGAACACCCAGACCAGTACTGTTGACAGGAGCATCAATCTACTATTTCTGAATCTGCAGTAAGGAATTTCCGTTGCCTATCGTAGCAGTTCTCATTTCTAAAGTAGCACCCCAATGCAAAACAATCTGGAGGTAGTCTTACAAGTTAGCACACCTCTTGATGATAAAAATGCTAGCTGCCAGCCTTGTCAAAGGTAACTTAGCTAACGTTTTGCTGAGCCTACCTTAACTGCTTAACAAACTCCCTTAATAAATTGAGTACATGTGTTGCACACTTGAAACAAAATGTCTTCAAAAGTATGTTGAAGGTGGTTACATTTATTTCCATTCCAATAACTTCACAAACTACATTTCCGTTTGCACTTGTAGGCTTTTTCTCTCATTTTTCTACTGTACTGTACGTCAGTGGAAACCTAATTTGATTGGTTGGACAAGTTTAGAACCCCTGATTTCCTGTAGTTCTGTTTTAGTTTCTGTTCCTACTTAATGTGTTTCTTTTTCTCTCTTCCTCAGGACCAGAGAGTTAAGATTCAAAGGGAGTTCACTACTTGGATGAAGGAATGCCATGAGCAGTATGATAAGCAGGTATGTCCTTGTGTTTAGACCAAATAAGTCTACAGCATGATGTATTCAAGACACACAGTGACCTTGAAGTAGTTTTCATCATACCTTTTTAATGAGTTTTCAAGAAAATGCTCTGAACTGACCAATTTCTGTGTGTGTGTGTGTGTGTGAGCAGATCAAGTTCATGGGTTTCCAGGGTGTGACCACCCGCTCAGACATTAGCACCAAGAGGCTCCAGTATCCCTGGGCGCAGTTCAGCACCATCAGATGGGATGGCAAGATGTACAAAGCTGGCCAACATGTGAGCCACCTGTGTCCTCAAGTGACTCGGCAATACTTTCAATAGGAGAGGACATTAGCATAGTAACACCACTATACAACAATCACTTCACTGGGGAGGCTGTTTCTCAGAATTGTCCCTTTTCCCCAAGCCATGTGTGTACTAACCTTGACTGTCACGTGTAGTGTGGCCACTGTCTATTATCCCAGCAGTCGCAGACCAGAGATGATGAAATAGTACGCCCAGACTAAATGTTCTTGGGAAATCTTTTAGTTTGGGGCCATGCTGTGCGGATGATTTATTCTATGCAGCATTGTTTTCTGCCATTTTAGCACATTGTGACCCTAAAAAGTTACATGTGCTGCTGCCCACAAATATCACTCCTTGTGTCTTCCTATTTTATTGCTTCTGGTCTCAGAATGCTGCAGGATTGGAGGGTGTCCTTGCTGGGTAAGAAGTATAGTCTCATACGGATGTATTTGGTAGTCTAAAACCAGTACCATAGCACCCAGTTTTTGCAGCAGACAGCATTGCTTTTAAATATTTAAAACCGTGAAAGAGGGAATGGAAGCATCCAGAAAATCTTGCATAGGGCAAATGTTCATAGGGGAAATAATAATTTTCATGATGCATCGAAATGCAATAGAAAATGATTATGCATTGATGCAGACATTTTAATAATTGATGCGGAAAATATGTAGGCCAAGGCTACTTTGTTTTTTTTTTTAACTACCGGTCCAAAAGTCAATATAACTGAAGTGAAACTGATAGGACTTAATTTTTGTAGGCTAGGCTACTTCATTTGTCATATTAGCTAAATACAACCCACAACCCCACCCCCAATATCTTTAACATATGACAGGCTACCCATGAGTTTCAGTTTAGTATTTAGTTTTACAAGGGAATTTATATTGTACACCTAAATGTAAAAACAATTACAAGTTATATCCTATTTGTAATGCAAGAGGATACACAATATTAGAGTAGACATAGGACTCTTGATAATCTTCTTCGAAAAGGGACACAGCTGACTATCTAGTGTTTTTATACTTGTATTTAATAATGAAATCTTAAAGGTTAAAATGCATTGAGAATCATTTAATCGTGATGCATCATTTAATCAAATTGAATTGATGACATGGTAATCTAATCTAATTTTGTGCGATCAGTGAAGATTCACACCCTAATATTGCCGTATGTTTCCTTAAACATTTTAAGTGCTTTGACAAGTGCTACATCTAGCTGACTTAAACACTGTTGTTTTTTCTTAAAAAGCAATGCTGAACATAAATTACTCATTAGGCTCTCTAATACTCTTTGAAAGAGGTAGCTTGTTTGCTCACTGGATATCATATACCCTTTCCCTCAGGTGAAATCTGTGAAGACTCAACCCGTGATTTTTGGCACCATAAAGGAGTTCTTGCTGTATGGAGACCATGAGGGTGATGTCTTTGCCACGGGGGGCTATGTCCAAATCGCCATGGTGAGGAAGGGAGCCACAGGCATTCAGTAATATTACTCTACAGCAGTGGTTCTCAAACTTCTGTCATTCACCACTTTGGAGGTGGGGAATTTTTAACCCCCTTCACCCCGGCAAAATGGTAACGTTAAAATATTATTTTGACATTTTGGTTCCATGTTCTTTTTCCCGTCTAAGTCCGCTGGATCTGATGATGTTTTAATGTCGGTCTGTTTATGACTCCTATGTTTGTGTGCGGCTATTTTGTTTTGAAACTATGATCTTCCTTGACAAAAAAGAAAGGCATTAATAAAGATAGGCCCCACCTGTCATGTCTCTATTCCCCACTAGTGGGGCCTGCCCCACAGTTTGAGAACCACTGCTCTTGCTGTTTGTTAGTGCTGTTTACATGAGTACCTCTGGCCACATGTGGCTTTGTTTTTCTTCTGTGATTCCATAGCAACCAAAGGAGCTGTATGATGAAGTTCGAACCATTCCTATCTTCAAGATTGACAGGCAGGCTACTGCAGCAGCTATCAAGAGAAACATTGAAGATGAATTAGCCAAGTGAGGAATATAATATTTTAAATGAGTAGTTGTGTCTGTGTACTACATGTACATTGTGTTGAGATAAGTATGCATTGTCCTGTTTCTGGTTTTGCTCAGGCTACCCATAGAATTGAGGGTCACCTGGCCCGAAGGGAACCCATGGTCTGACTATGCAACCAAGCCTGCTGGCACTCCAATGGGTAAACTCAAACACATGCTGTCTTTCTCTGAGGAGTCTCTGATTTCTTTCTTTCTCTCTTCTCCTGTTTCTCTTAGTAGCGTATTGGCCCGAATATAAGACAACCCCCCCTTTTCAGTCCAGATTTTTGAAATAAAATAACTTTTTGTTGACTAAATCTTGTTTTATAGAGTTTATAGAACACATTAGATGAATTAATTTATAGGCTGTTTAACACAATTTAAATGTAATTTTGAGATCAATTTCATTCTTCTTTTGGGAAGCATTTATCACATTTCAATAAATAACTTGTAGGCTAATATGGTAATATGTTAATGAATGCCTTGGTATTTTTATAATGCAGAGACCAAATTCCTTGAACAATTTTATCATCAAAATTCTATAGCTGATGTTTTTAGGAAGGTCCCACCTTTTAAGGTTTTAGAATATCTTATTAGCATAGATTTAAAAAAAAAACATTTAAGTTGCTGTAACACACAGTGCTCTGGCCATTAAATAGCCTTAGTTGCGGAAATGGCCTTAAATTAAACAAACAAACAAACCAAATTCCTTGTATACGCAAGTATATTTGGCCTATAAACCTGATTTATATTTACAGTTACATAATGTTATTTTAGTGCAGAAGATAGACTGGTATTTCTACCAATTATGAAAGAAAAGAACCATAGCCACAATAACTTTTCAATAATTACATTAACCATACACGTCTAACTGTACAGTCTTGAAACAAGCAGTTTCAACACTGACAGATGTTGGCATGTCATAAAACCACTGGTGTTTGATTAGCATTGCCCATCTGATCCAGGAGGTGTGAGTGAGTTTTCCTTAGTTGATCACAAACCACTGAAATGACATTAGCTTCTCCTCAAAGTCTGAGGAAAAGCACTGGGCAGGACTTTTGCGACGCAATGAAAGTCCATTGTGCCGTATCATTAAGGCTAGTTTTGAAGTTGATGGGTTTGTTTAGCTCTTTAGTGATCTCCAAAGCCTTCAGCTGTATGACAGCTCTGGTAATGGGCATTCCACCAATACATTTGTCTGTCACATATTCACTCTATCTCCTGTCAATCTGTTGGAAACAGACGCTTTTAGGACCACAGACTTTGCTGATGACTGCATTTTTAAGACGGTCTTTCTGCGTTTGCCATCACGTTAATCACCATATGATTTGAAAAAAGCCATCATAGCTCCTTCTCAATTGTTGATTAACTTGACCTTTTGAACCACTTTGTTCGAGATGATCTCTTGGTCTCCATCATTCAGGCTCATGGCACTGTTGTGAAGAAGGATGGAGGCTGTTCACTTAATTTAAAACACTTCAAAATATCAATATGGCGCCACCTACGGGTTTTTCCTTTTTCTATAAGATGACCCCACTTTTTCTGACATATTTTGAGGGGGAAAAAAAAAAAAAAAACCTTGTCTTATATTCGGGCCAATACGGTAATTGTATTACTGTTTTGACACAGGTCCCATCCAAGTGGAGATTCTGAATAAGAAAGGAGAGTCCATCTCTAAGCTACCTGTGGCCAGTAACACTGCAGGACGGAAATTTCTCATGGAACTCAAAGTCATTTGGCACTGTGAGTCAATGTAGAGCTACACTTGAATCATCTGTTGACATTGTAGTGTTAGGTACTGAGGCCATGATTAAGCATGTCTGGGATGATTGTGTGATGCTGTTTGTCTGTTTTTTTGTGAACATCTTTTTTTCTCTTCTCAGCACCCAGAGGTAAAATCCAAACAAATTCTCACATTGGGGTGTACTCAGCCAAATGGGACTACTGGTTTAAAAAGATGGGTAAATACATTGTTTTCAGTGCAATAAAAAAAAGTTCATAAAGTACATATTTTATATATTAAGCAAATTGCTTCATGATGTTGTTTGTTGTTTGTTTTTAGAAAATCTGAACAAGCTGGGGAAATACACACTCTATCTGCAGACGATACTTAATGAGAACAACTCGAGTGAGTGGGCTGGGAAGCAACTGCCTCACTACACTCTCAACTTCACCTTAACAGGTACTTTATGACCTAGAGTAGACAGTTGTTGGGACAGTCTTTACCTCCTCGGAAATGAGATGGCCCATCTCAAGGGGTTCATGAATAAGCTTCAAACTTCATATTAAACTGAGAATAACACAAGCTGACTATTTTTAGTGGTCCGGTCTGTGTTAGTTGTTGACATGAATATTTTTCATGTGGTTCACATCTGTTTGATCAGATTTTTTGCATTTTCCTTCTAGAGGGTGATGCTGAGACATTTTCAGTAGTTGCCGTGTCCTCGCCTGTCCAGGTGGGGGCACCCTTCTCTCTCTCGCTAGAGCTCAAAGATGAATTTGGGCACCCGGCTCGTCCACCATCCGACCTAAAGACAAAACTGGAATGCAGGTGTGTACCTTTACATCTTTCCCACTGGCTCTTTCTGTCTCTGCTCTTCCCCCTATCAGTCTGTCTTACACACAGTCTTGCGGCAGTGCATAGATGTGTAAGTGGATGCTGCTATGTGAATTCTGTTTTTGTGTGTGTGTGTGTTTTTCAGCACCCTGGAGGTGACTCATGAGGGCACTGCCGTCAATGGAACAACTTTCACCATCAAAGGTGTAAGAGCCAAAGGCTCATTAAAAACCAAGGTGAGGAAGTATGTAGAATATTAATTTAATGTAGAATGTCAATGAAATTTCGATATACTTACCAAGAAAAGATAAAAATGACAATGGTAATCATAATAATATAATGATAATGATGTAATATAATGTAGTTAAGTCAGAGGGCAGCTGAACGGTTGAGGGATAGTAGATGATGTAGCCAGTTTCTTGGCTGTCTACAATGATGTATGGAATATAATTTTTAATCACCTAGATACTGTGCTATTTCCAAGCCATTTATTTATGTATAGGCTTATTCAGATAATCTAGAGTAGGTAGACTCTTGATTGCCAGATTGAAAGAAGTAATATTGTGTGAAATGGCACTAGAAGCTACTGTAGCACTGTTAGAATGGCATTATTGTCATCAGGCCTACATCTGGTTTAAGGTTTTTACACACCAGGGACGTTGTTTTTCATGCAGATAATTTGACGTTTCTAACGTTTTTGTTATGGACATTTGCATACAGAACACACACACACACACACACACAAACAAACACACAGGGAGAGGAGATATATACAAGAGTATAAGAGAACACTTCAGAAATATTGTCTTCTGTCCATTGGTTGATATAAAGTATTAATCAGGCCAGCCAAAATCAATTTAACTATTAGTTAATTGAGTGTGTTTGTTGCTTGCAGGTCCACACATTGAAGGTTGTATTAGAAGGCCTCAAACATGACTCGCAGTCTGTGCAGATCAGCATGCTTCCAGGTGAGAACATATATGCATGTTAATACATGCAAAAGTCACAGACATACTCAACACCATTGCACTTATCTGTGTACACATTCATGTGCTGTTCACTCATCACGTGTGTTGGATGTCAGGTCTCCCCCACACCCTGCGGGTACTTCCAGAGAAGGAGCTGATCACTGTGGAGAACAGAACAGCCGTGAGCTTCAAAGTGGAGGTTCTGGATGAGGCTAAAAACATCACCACACACTCCAAGCTCATTGTGCGCTGCCAGGTAAGCATGCATTGCAGTATATAGAAACGCTTCAAATTACAGTAACTCCTTGCCCCCCATATAGTAATGAGCATACTCTCGTATGTGTATTCCAGTGTTTCCCACAGAATGGTGGGAACTATTTGTGGTGGTAGGTGACAGGGGTTGTTCAGTTTTGATCAAATTTGTGCAATGTGGTTATAATGCTAACCAGATTTAATCACGATTTAGCCAGTCATCTTCTACTATGTCAACAACAATCCTTGCAGGATTTTTAATGTTTTCTTTAAACATGCGAAATGGCCTTAAATTAAACAAACAAACAAACAAATCTTTAAACATGCATGCAAGTTTGTTTAGGGAGAGAGACACAAGGAGATGCTGTGCAAAAGTGCACATAGCTCTACAATGAAAGGATTTCATCCAATTTTTAAGTAGTACATCATAGAAAATCATTGTGTGGTGGTCAATGCTGGTATTGTGGTGGGCCACCACAAATAAGTCAATGTATGAGAAACACTGTATTCTCAAAAGCACAGATACTTATTGAGATTTATGGTGAATAACACACCACTGAATGCATCTCCTGTAACATACGGATTGTGTTACATTTCCTCAGTTTTCCTATTTCAGTTTTAGTTATGATTTCATTTTGGGAATATTTCCAAAGAATTGCATCAGCTCACAAAGTTATATTTAGAGAAATTGCATCATTTGTTATGTTTAAGGAACATATGGAGCAGCGTTGTCATACTTGGCATGTTAGAAGACTTTACTGCCAAAGTCATTGCCATGTTACATTGCGAACAGAGATTACATATACTAAAGCACTTAATGCAGACAGGGTATGTCGGAGGGAGGGTGTGTGTGTGTGTGTGTGATTGGTTGGTTGGTTCAGAAGAAGCTAAAAGTCAGGATTCTGTCAGGTGTGTGTGTATACCTCTGTCCTGATGTGTTCAGTACTATTGTTTGTATGCATGTGTGTTTGCATGGGCAGTTTGCTGGCGTGCCCGAGGTGCCACTGGAGGCTGTGGACTGCAGTAACACAGGGGTGGGAACGCTGCTGGGGAAACCCCTCCAGCTGAAGAACGTCAAGGCTGTACAGGTCATCACTGCTGAGTTTGACCTCCCTGTAAGTGTCTATAGTCCTTTTGGGCTCATTAATCATGTACTGCTTAATGTTGCATCCAGCAAATCGTTTACAGGCAGATGATCTCACAAAGTGTTTGTGTGTGTGTGTGTGTGTGTGTGTGTCGTAGAATCACCAGGGAGTGGCATGTGTCCAGCGGAAGCTGTGCGTGCTCCCCAGTCGCAATGTGACCCGTGTGGAGGTGTACAGAGTGGAAGCCCAGGGCGACACTCCTATGGTCATCATGAATTTGGAGCGCATTGACTGGACTGCTGGTGACACCCTGGGAAGTCTCTTCTACAAACTGTATGACGAGGGAGAGCGAGAAATTCCCATCACCCCAGAGCTCTCTCAAAAATGAAGGTGGTGTGGATGTGTTGTGACTGTTCTCATAAGTCTCATAATTATGATGGAAATTTTATTGTGCAGGCACAACTTCATATACAGAGTTTATAACATTTAACAATTGCGCCCGTCAAAGACGTGTGCAGTCCCAATTGTTGGGAAGCACACAAAACGAAACCCCCCACATGCACGTTCATGATGCAATTCTCGTCACTCACTGCGTGCAAGAGGCACAAACGCGGGAGCCATGTCATGGCATTTACAGTGAGACTAGTCTCTTTGAGTTTGTGGAAGCAAGCAATGTGGCCTTGAGCTCTACCCACATGTTATCACTGAGTAAAATTAGTGTGTGTTTTCTGTTCTATTCTCTATTTGCAAGTTCAAACATTTGCTGGGAATGTCTCATCTCAATTCGTGTTGTTGGCGGCTGGTGGCTGACGTGTGTTTTCCACGTTTCCTCCTAGGTGAACTGGAGTGCCAACATGAAGAGTGGCGATGTGGCGATGGGACGTCTGCCCTCTGTGTGTGTGCCCACTCTGGCCCAGGGCGAGCAGTTCTACCAGGTGGCGTTCCAGGGCCAGCCCTCAGTGGAGACCTCCTTCATCATCGTGTAAATGGCCTGTCCTCAATGGGGTTCACACATAACTATTTGGTGTTAATACTGGACATTCTGTGTGGTAATATTTGGAATTCTGTTGTTATAGAATTGCTAGGTTGTATCCACATTGTATCAACGTGTAATTTCTGCTTGAAAACCATTGTCCTTTTGCCAATGGTACACTGTCCAAATATCACTGGCCACACTTGCATTCAAGTCATTCTTTCATTTTCTTTCTCTTACCCTAATAGTTGGCTCACCCATTGATGCATCCCTATTGCTTCTGTGTGTTGTGTACTCGTATGCAGGCCTCGCCCAGATGAGCCAGATTGCCTGAAGGTGACACTGAGAGAGACATCTGTCAGACTGGGAGAGGTGCTGGCGGAGACATTAGTGAGTGAACCTTAAATGTCTTCTCAAATCATTTTAAGAAGATGAAGCCCTCCAACTGGCTTGTATTTTTGTCTGAACTCAACACATGATCATATTTCTTCCTTTGTTATAATGTAATTCTATCAATATTGCTTGTCTCTGCTCATAGATATAGAGCTCACGGATCAGTATGGCAATAAGACCGATGCTTTGACTGCAGAATCGGTCAAAACTATCAGTGTGTCTGCTGATGGACTGGACAAATCCTCCATTGTCATTAAGTGGCAGGTATTACAAGTATACTGTCCCTTCTGTCTGTTTTCTTTCACATTTAAATCCGTGTAAGATCTTTTCACGGACAGTCATTGTGCATTTGTGTGTTTGTGTTCTGCAGGACAGTACGCAGTCTGTGTGTGTGCGAGGGCTGCGCTTCATAGATTGCGTCCCTGGCCAGAGAGAGGTGCGCTTTGCGTGGCAGCACTACGAGGAGTTTGTTCGCGTCCGAGTCAACGCTGGACGTCCAGCCAAAATCACCATCCAGGACGGCCCAGAAATGGTGAGTGACCCACACTGCCCTTCTCTCTCGTGCTCTCTCTCGTGCGCTCTGTCGAGCTCTGTCTCTTTCATTTTTATCCGCAAATTAAACACTTGTGGAAATACAGCCATTCCCATGATGTTTCTGTCCCCCACCTTAAAATACATATTATTATTCCACTGCTTGGTTGAATTTCCCATTGTCCTACGTAATTTAGAATGACCATTAACCGTATGTTATTTGGGTCTGTTCACAAATGAATGCACTTACGAGGTTCCGCTTCGCGTCGGGGCCGTTTTACAACCTCGACTGTGCATTAATTTTTGTGAACAGACCACCGTGTCGTCCATTATCCCTTACTTATTAAAATACATTATTGTTTATTATTGCTTTTTTCCCCCTCATTTTCATTGTTTATTTCATTAGGCTATTGATTGAATTGACATGGTTGTTTATTATTGCTATTCTCCTTATTACAGTCTGACCAACATTTTAACTTGTTCCCTGTTAAATTTAAATATTATATTGTTTTTGTATTTGTATGTTGCTTTGGACAAAAATATTTTCGCTTGCGTATCCATAGAACCGTAAATATTTATTTTTTCCCCTTTAGTCCGACCGATCTTGTCTGTAGTTTTTTTCCCTTCAGGTGCTGAATGGTCATGGTGTGGACACAACCGGCCTACGTCTTCATTCTCCAGCTTTGTCTGGATGAATGGGACAACCTTGAAATTGGTTGTGGTCCCAGACCGGGTCCGCAACATGGTTGTCATTAGGCGGTCATGGGGCTGTCCCCACAACTTAAGGTGACACTTTTCTGCTCTCTGCTATAGTATGGCTTAATAGAACGGCGTTTTTGGAACTTCCTTAGAAACAGCTGTGGATTTCATAGTCTGTGATGTGTTTTTTTGTAAAGATGAGCGCTTGTGTTTTGAGAAAGGCTGGTCTTCCTGCATCAGAATGAGGTTTGATGTAAGGTTTAAGATATGCATTTGTGTAAATTCATTCCTACATTAATCACCATGACCAAAATTGATGAATCTTGAAAAAAAATATTGACCTACCTTTTGTAGACTCAGAGGGGAAGGCCAGCTTCACACTGACACAGGTCACAGCACCAAAGTGAGTAAGACGCAAAGCAGCCCATAATGGGATTTTGAATGATTAATTAAAATGTGTCTAGTCCCTCACGCTGTCTGTCTGTCTGTCTTCCTGTCTCTTTGCCAGGGGGGAGTATCAGATGGAGTTCAGAGGCAAAATGAGCACCAGCCCTATATCAAGTCCAGTGTTGCTGCTGAATGTGATGCCAGATCCCTGCAAACCAGTTAATCTAACGGTGGACTATGACACCAGTGCATTGTTTTATGCGGGCGGGACTTTTCCAGGTGTGTGTGTGTGTGTTTGGAGAATGCTATTCCCATGTGACTCATGCTCTCCTATAGGCTTTATTATATTTGTCTATTGACGTATAGAAATATTACAATAGTTGTTCACTTGCTAACAGTAAGTTTCTCGGTATAAACTGTGGAGGTTTCACATTGACAACAAAAGGAAGACCCTTTAGGCTAAATTGGTCCATTTGACTGATGTCATTGTTCATAGGAGACCATTCTCAACAATATGTGTGTGTGTGTGTGTGTGTGTGTGTGTGTGTAGTGTTTACAGAGACCATTCTCACCGATATGTATGTATGTATGTGTGTGTTTAGTGTTTACAGAGACCATTCTCACCGATGTGTGTGTGTGTGTGTCTAGTGTTTACAGTGACAGTCGTATCTGAAGATGGAGGAGCGGTGAGGAACATAAACCCAGCCGGTGTGTCAATGCTGCTGTGGAAGGGTCAAGCCACTGGTCAGCGACCTCCACCTGAGGTAAACAAGAGCTAGAGTTGGCCGGGAGGACTAGTAGGAACTCTACCCTCCCACCTATCAAAGGCTTTCACATTCATTTTGTGGAGGAGTGTACCCAGCTGTTCATACATGCTTTGTTTGTGTACGTTGTGTGAAGGCATCAACCCTGAAGTGTGGTAAACCTAAGAAGACCGAAAAGGAAGAGTGCCTCTATTTCAGGTAATTTCAACCTCACAACTTTGACCCTTAACCTTGAGTTCTGGCCATTCAAATTGGATATCCAATTTGTGTGAAAATGCTGGAAATTTGTGTAAAGGCGAATAAAACAATTTGCTAGATTGGGGTGGCTTAACTCACATTTTGGTTTTGGTATAACTAAGCTTGATTTAGAGGCGTATTTATTTACATTCACATTTGTCACTATGTGGTTTTTGAGGTGTTTCCATTAAAATGCTCCCCGAGCGCCGCTGTTGTTGCAGGCAGCTCACTGCGCCGGGATTAGTGTGTGCTTCACCTCGCTGTGTGTTCACTGTGTGCAGTGTGTTTCACTAAGTCACGGATTGGGATAAATGCAGAGACCAAATTTCCCTCACAGGATCAAAAGAGTATATATACTTAAATGGAATTTTATCTGTTTTCTCCAGAGATAAGGTTATTCCAGATCGAGTGGGGAAATACACTGTCCAGTTTGTCCTTTCTGTAGACACGACCAACACAATTTGGAGTAACCAGGTTGGTCTTTCTCTCTCATAAACACACACACACATTCACATACACTAACTCCCTGGTTTTCTAAAGAACACGCTTTTTCTCACACAGCACATCATAAGCGTGGTTCCCAGCAAGGCTGTTAAGCTGGTCCCTGAAACCCCGCCTGCCACCCCTGTGGTCTCCAATAACAACGTCCTGGCCAATCGGACGCTAGTGGAGAGTCTGTGGCTGAAGATCATGGTGAGCTTCGATCTCATCAGCTCTAATACAGAATGGAAAATGAGCAGTGTGCACTCTGCACGTGTGCCGTGTTAGTGTGACTCCATCCAGTGCAGCATTCTGAGAATGTACAGACGTAAAAACATGACTCACCCCTAGTTGAACACCTCTGTACAAATTTCCTTAGCTTGGAGGTGGTTGTGGGAAGGAAATTATTGCAGGTTCTGCAGTCACTGCTGTAAGCTCCACCACTGACATGCCCAATAGCCCTCATGAATGCCATGGCTCCAGAAACACATACAAATGCACACGCCCGGATTAATGTAGCACTTGGTTAATATTTTTCCGTCTTTTATTAAATGAGGTCTACAAGATTTACCACTGACATGCCCTGCAGCTTTCGTGGCTAAATGCTTTGACTCAACAGGTTAAAAAACTCAGTTATATAAACCTAACAGCTTAACCTTGCTTTTTGTACCTTTATTAAATGAGGCTGCACAAAATCTGGAGTTAAGTGTGTGTGTGTGTGTGTGTGTGTGTGTGTGTGTGTGTGTGTGTGTGTGTGTGCTTTTGTTTGTGTGTGTGTGCGTGGTCTGGCAGGATGAGTATAATAACCCAGCGGGTGAAGACTATAGTGGACAGGTGCGTGTCTCACTAAAGAACCCAGCAGGTTGTAGCCAGAAAGACCTACCTCTGTTTGAGGGCAAAGCCTCCACTGCCACCTATCAGCTGACAAATGGGGAGGCCCACATTGAGGTAAATGTGAATGTTGAGACCTTCAGTCTGTTATTACAGTATCATCGTCATGTTAGTGTAAATGCAAAATGTTTCTTTTTCTGTCTGGTTACATATTTATTTTCCTCTGACGTAGAACCTGGCTCTGGCAGAGAACAGTCCAGGTTGTGACGGAACCGAGTACATTTTAATCTTCCAGGCAGACATTCTCGAGCTGACACCCTTTGAGCTTCCCTTCAGATTTTACAACGGTCAGTCATATTCACATCCTACCCTCAAGCGCGCCCACATACAGGACTATTGGAGACTAAATTACCTTCTAATTTCTAAACAGTATTGTAACCAGCAGAGTCATTTTTCCATTTTCTGAACCACAAGAGACTCTGCCCAGTCATTCTTAATAACTGTGTGATGCATGAGCTGATGATGTTGAAAGTGATGAGTGTTTTTGGTGGGATGACTAGATGTGGAGAATCAGAGGCAGATGTCAGCTCTGACCAAGAAAAAGGATTGCCTCTCGATCTCCATTGAGGTTTACCGCAGTCTGTTTGACACCAACAACCAGCTCATCTCGGAACTAAAGGGTACGTAATGTTCTCCCCTCATGTTTGTAAAAGGTTTGTTGCAATCCATTTTAAATAGATTGATGTTTTAACTGTATGCATTGCTTATTTTTTTTGTTTCTTAGGTCAGGTTCAACTTGCTGAAAGCAAAGAAAAGCAGCTTAAATCTGAAATCCAAAAAAGTGGCCTTGGCTGCACATTTAGCACTGTAAGTGGACACACACACACACACACACACACACACACACATTTAGCACTGTAAGTGGACACACACACACACACACACACACACACACAAAGAACATACACTCACAAACAGGTTTGATTTTAGTTTCCAATCACGTCTCTCTTTCTAGATTTCTGCAATTGGTGATCTGATCAATCAGAAGAGAGCAGAGATGGAACACATTAAGAGGCAACCCCGCCGGACATGCAGCGTCCCCGACCCCTTCAGAACAAGCCCTGATGTCCTGGGAAAGGTACATGGGGTGTGGCTGTGGGACGAGTGTGAGAACTTTCACTGCCATAGGTGTCCACTGGCAATGTATATTAGAAGACAGGTGTGTGGGAATTGATAGCTGTGAACCTGCAATCAGATCAGGTTGATTGATGACAAGGCCACCTCTGCCCTCTCTTGGTCCATCTTTCCTGTCATTCTCTCCTCTCATACACTCTAATGAGAGGCTTATGGTGGCCGGCCCCAGGCTAGAGAGGTGTGAACTGGACATGAGCAGATGGCCATCTCAGCACTTTGAGCCCCCAAACAAAAGCATTTCTCCTGACTGGAGCACTGAGACCTCACAGCAATGGCTCTGGCTTGCATTTACAAAGTCTTTGGTGTTCTCCTTATGAAAATGTCATTTCTCACCTTGTTTCTACTGTAGCAGAGGGCATAATATCAGAGACGTTCTGATGAGGAGACACAGCACTCCAAAAATTCTCCATAGAAATGATTGGGGTTAGTTTGTAACGCCAGTATGGCAGTTGTCTACACACATCCCACTCCTTTCCGACATGTGAATACATCGTGCAAATCATGTCTTGTGATCTCGCCGCTGTAGCAAGGTTGGTGTTGTGAAACCTTGCACACACATAGTTCTGCCCAAAATAGATGCCCGATAAGTGCCCAAAGTGTGTTGCAATATGGCCACCGAGTGGAGGGACTTGCCTAAAAGGACTTTGATAATATGTTCTGGACATCAAGTTATTTGAAAGTGAAGCTGGGATAAGATGGGATAAATGACAGTATTTTAGCCATGGTCCAACCTCTGTTCCTCTTCGCAGGTAGCCCACCTGGCCAAAGTGGAGGAGGATGATGCTGCCAAGGTCATCTCCTGGCACCTCCTGGGTGACATGGACTGTGTGGTCACTGTGACGACAGCAGCAGCGCGAAAGATCTATGATGACACACATGGTCGACAGCAGGTCATGCCTCTGGAGACAGTGTTCTGGAAATGTTCTGCTAGGTACACCAACACGCACATTGGACAGACTTTGTTGGACACACATTATTTTAACTGTAATAGTTGGACACATTGTTTGGACACACAATAGTTTGCATGCTTGCTGTGTGAAGTACACAAATATTTTCCAGTTATGATTTAAGCATTATGAGCTGATGTTTTTATAAGCTGCTGAAAGCACATGAACCTTTTGTCTTTTCATTAATTCTGAATCCCATGTTCAGCTGGCGTCCATTGGATTGTTTACAGATGTTATTTTGTCATAATGTGTCACTTTCTGGTATTGTTGTCCCCCAGGCCGTTGCCCCACATCAGAAATGGCATGAATACTTTCCCTCCAGTGGGAAATCCTGTTTTCGCCCGAGACTTGCTCATCTTCCCGCAGTACGCCGATAAATGCCAGATGGGTAAGGATGAGTGGATGCCAGTGTTGTGTGTAGCCTATTGACACCCTGGAAAAGTGTAAATAACACTAACTTTGGACAGTAGACATAGTATACTCCACACACTAATACACGTAGCAGTGCATGACCATTTTTCCCTGGCAGCGCATGGTCAGCAAGTGTGTGTGTGAAACAATTTGACCTTGCATGGAAATGATCTCACAAAGAAACTTGTAAAACTGACACTAAGTCAGTCTGGCCTCATCTGCATAGTGTTGTAGTGTGTGTGTGTGTCCATGTCCGTGTGTGTGTGCGTGAGGCTGTGTTTGTGTGGTTGTTAGGTAAGTGAGTCATGGGTGTGTATGTGTTGGACTCGCTCTGTTTCTGAGTCATATATCCCTCTATTTTCCTCCCCCCCGTCCCCCCCTCCTGCTCTGCTCTGCTCTGATCACTGTTGCTCTGTAAGCACTTCCAGATGGGACCCCCAGTGAGTAAGGGGCTGGCGGTGGGGGAAGTGGGCACAGGATGGGGGTTGGTGATTAGGGGCTGCCTTACTAAAGGGGGTCCCAGCTACTGCATCCAAATCTGGCCCACATCCAGCCATTCACAGCACTAATGAGCAGCTTTAGCTGCTCATATTCATGCATGCAAGAATGACACTCACATACATCAAATGTACTGAAAGCCAGTAGTCCCTCCTCGTGCTGCTGTGGGACATTCTCATTATTTCTTTCCTCTTTCTCAGAATGAGCTCATGGCTCTCAAATACACAGCTGGCACCACTAAGCATGACCATTCTGACTAACCTTCCATCTATCAGGCTCTTGTCAAAAGTGATTCAAGTGTTTTTTTTTAATGTACTCTGTGTGTGTGTCTGTGTGTTCCCCTACTGTGAATCCAGTCTTTGGAAGCCTGCTGGGGGACACAATTCTTATTGATGACCTTGACTCTGCCAACCACTATCGGAAGGGGGTGAGTGTGTGTGTGTGTTTAGAAAATGCTAGTCTCTGTGTGTGTGTGTGTGTTTGTGTTGTGTGTGTGTGTGTGTGTGTGTGTGTGTGTGTGTGTGTGTGTGTGAGAGAGAGAATTTCCATTACTAGGGCCCCAGTAATAGATCTCACGTTTTCACGAGTGTAAACCGATCACTTATTGGTCCTGTGTGTATGGATAGATTCTGTGTTCTATCACTGTGAGTTTGTATATCAATAAACAGGCCCCTAGGTGTGCATTCACCTGCAAAATATCCCTCTCCTCAAAATAATGGCTTTAGGGATTTAGTTGTTGATAAATCTCTTGCTATAAAAGCACCAAGAGGAATGATACAAGCCAACATCTACATATTTGCAGTTAAATAACGTTTATTTTTGCACACTGAAAGCAGTTTTCCAAAAATGTATTTACCAGAGTAATACAAAGGGAAGACGTGTACTCTTAGGAATTATAACTAGTTTATACTGAGGGACTTGCAATGGCCAGTGGCAAGTTTTTTTTTTTAATTGTTTGGGTCCCAGTTCAGATCCGAATAGAATTTCATTCAAAACTCATCTATTACATTGAAGCTTATCTTTGCTTAATTTAGAATTGAAAACGGAGATTGTTGTAGCATGATGACGGCAGTGTATGGGTTCCACCTCCCGCGGGGTCAATTTTCCTTGTTGTCCCTTCGACTGTCAGGTGGTGCAGAGCAAAAGTCAGTGTCCCACCCTGTTGACACGGCAAGGGGACCGCATCCGCAGCAACGGGAAGTTTGGCGGTCTGCAGAACAAAGCTCCCCCCATAGAGAAGCTGAGGGGTCATGTGTTTGGAGCCCCCCTCCCCAAAGAGTACGACGCGGCCTGCCGCCACGTGGGTGAGTGCTGTGGGAGAGGAGGCTTGTCTCGAACAAGAAAGGACCCAGATCCTCCAGAAACACGTTGTAAATTAGACTTAACGGCAGCTACACTTCCTTGTCACAGTTTATATTTGTTTGTGCATGTGCAGACCATATGGTGAACTGTATCAGTTTGCATGTCTTGGTGAAATGAAATGAATGAATGCATGTTTATATTGTTTGTGTTTGCAGAGCTGCTGCAGCAGTATCGCGGCACGCTGGAGAAGTGCCAGGCAGTGCAGGCGGATTATGCCGCCCATGTGGAGTACCTGCAGAGCCCGGAGATGCAGCAGAAGGAGCGCGAGCTCAGGGAGCAGAGGAAAGAGCTCCAGGACATTGAAAAGAAACTTGGTATGCTCTCACATGCTCTGGAATCTGTGATCGTGTCAGACTGACATTCAGTCTGTTTTGGGCAGGGACTGTTTCAGTAGTGGGGAGTCTCTCGATGGCTGTCATTACAACATGACGTTAATAGCATACTGTTACTGGTACTGTTCTTGAGGAATGATAATGATATTTAAACTAAATGGTGATATTTGGCAATGGCCCAAGCCCTTTTTTTAAAAAACATGCTTGCAATGAAAATCTAATGGCAACAACCCTCTCTAAGCATAAATGCGCACACACACACACACACACACAATGCATGCTGTGTAGGGGGTTTGTACTCTTCATACTTCTGATGAGAATGTACTTGTGTAAAAACATGTGGTTCTCTGTGTACACAGCGAGCACTCCTGTCCGTGCACCGCTTAGTTCTGCTGTGAAACGGGCCCAGGCCCATTCGGAAGGAGAACCGTCTAGAGCCCCATCCAAGAGAGCGCGTCTCAAGCCCTGCAGACTGCTTGGTAAGAACCCCAGATGACCCATCCACTCAACTCAGAACAACGCCCATGATGTGCCTGTGTCCTGGCTGCTATGACTTTTATTACTGTGGTGGCTAACTGCTTGTGTGTACAATCCCTTTTCCCCGACAGATTGAAAAGGATACTCTGCCTGTGGAAGCTCAGAAGAAGAATAATGTTTAAAGAGTATGATTATATGCTCAGTTCCTTTTATAAACTGATTTTATTTGTTTCTAGTAGTTTGCTCTCCTGTTGTATTTAATGTTTAATTTTATGAAATATTTGTTTGTTCTTTCTGAGAAAGACCTTGACCTTGCTTTACTTATTACTGCCTGAATTTATATGTGGATTCACAGATGAGAAAATATGTTGTAATATTACTGATAGAAAAATCTTCTGAAATACCTTGACCCTGTTTCTTTCTGTGAACAACAATAATAAAGGGAGAATTTGTATATTTTCAAAATGTGCCTTGTGATGTTGTTGTCTTCGGATGGAAGAATGCAGACTCGCATGTTCTTTAGCCAGATTTTCATGAAACTCATCTCCTCGCAACGCAGTTTCAGTTATCAATGGATAATCTAGTTATGGCCCCTTATCACTGCCAGAAAGCAGCTCAGTTTAGTCATCAATCTGGCAAACCTGTACAAACCTTACCGTATCACAGTTTTGACATGGATTTGGCATTTTAGGACAATTTTAGTACAGAGTGAGTCACCAGAACATTACCTTTTCATTTCTGCCCAAAACCCAGGGATTTTGGTTGTGGATTGGTGTAAACGGTGTTTGGTGTGCAGGGAGAGCGCTTAATCGGTTCATGTCAAACTTTAGTCGAATGAATACATGTGGTCTAGACATCGATTAAAATGTAAATGTGAGTTATGGTCCGCGATCCATCCAGCTGTTTGAGCGTGTGCCTCCGTGCGCTCCCACTTCAACGCCGTAACAGACATCCTAGAAGTTAATATTTTTCAACTTTTTAATTTATAACTGCTGTGTGTGTATATAGCGTGTAATTAACTATTCTGTATGTTTTGAGGATCGTTTGAGAAGAATTTACCAGATGAATGAAGGGGAGCATGAATAGCATGTGATAAAATGACACAGCCTACTATCTTAAAATGCTCCCTTACATTGCCAAGTTCTAAACTTCATGACACAAAGAAGGAAAACCAAACGAACAGCGGCATGGTTTAGCCGATCACATTCTGGTTTTACAAAACAATCTGTTCAAAGATCAGAGTAAATGGACAAAGCTCCAGAACAGCACTTAAAGTAAAACTTGTAAAAATTGTGCTTCTCTCAGGGCGGGGGTTCGTGAGGCGAGGTGACGCAGTGGGGTCTTGAACGTCACATCTTTGCCAACCCCATCACTCGAGGCAACGCTCTCGCCAGTCCACGAGCGCACTGTTGCGCAAGAACATTAACTGCGACTTTTGCGCACATTTAGTCAATAGATCAATATAAAATATGAAGTCCGGTTTTACTGACTTCGGGCGTATTATCACTCTAATTTACCTGCAGCTAAACATCCCCTTAATTTATGGAACCCCGTCAAGGTATAGTATGTTCCAAGGCAATGCATATTCTGACTCGGCTCCACGTCAGAGGAATAAGTAAGTGATCTTTCTCTCATCTTCGTAATCCATTTAGAAAACGTCTTATTTTGGATTACATGACCGTGCATAGGTGCATTTATTTGAATTACTCCATTGGTTATTGTCCTTATGATGACTTTACAGCACAGTTTAAGGAAGTAATCAATTAAGGACATGTAGATGCCTAGTTAGCTGATGTCTGTTTCTGAAATATGTACTGTAAGCCTATATTTAAACTATATATTTTGATATGATGTTATAGATAAATATCATGTTGTTTTTTGCCTTTTGATGATACTTGAAATTCATTTGTCTCTAGAAACTGGTGTGCGTATGTTGTACACAAGAATGTAACATGTGCGGTACTTGGAGCTACGGAGAGCGTGGTGGAGCCAGAGCTCGCACCCTGCCCTATGCACCAACCTGACTGCGCGCAACGCGTGATGTAAGTGTCCCAAGAGAAATTCTCACAAAAAAACAGGGTGGGAATTTATTGGTCAAGGGGAGCAGTGGTGCAGTTGTTTTGGTGGAGGAATATGATCAAATAAATGAATGATGCTCCTATAAAACTCTTGAGCCATGAGCTGTGTTGTGTGTCATATCGAAATGGAAAACATCTTTGGAGTGTCTCAAATCTCTGAAATGGCAGATTTGCAAATGTGATCAACAGAACATTTCGGGTATGGTAATATGTAGGCCTATATATAAAATCCATAAGTACAGAGGCATAATGTTAAGATTTTTCTAGTTTGTGATTTTCTCCTATTTAGTTGGCCTTAGAGACCCTGAGGCCTTTTCCATCCCTTTGTTCTTCGGCCGTGCAGAGGTGACCAGATTAGGGCCTGTTTATGGAGGGCAAGTTCCTGGGGTGAGATTTAAAGAAAGATAGTGATGACTGGCATGATAAATTAGTCTTAACCTGCTGGCCTGTTAATGAGACCTCATTTATTTACGAGCTATGGTATGCTGAGGTATAATCACCATGTGCAGTTGCATGTGTGCATCTTCATGCTAATGTTCTTTTCTCATGGGGTCATTGCATGCATAGCCATGGCCAGAGGCAGCCGAGTTGCTGTCGTCACCTTCCAGACCTTCCTCTGCAAAGAGAAGACAATATGGACCCTTTCAAGAGAGTTCCATTATCAGCATCATAGTTGGCCCCACAAGACTGCCTTTTTAACATTCAATATGTTATCTTAATGCAGAGGAAGTAGATTGGGGCCCAAATAGAACGTTCAAGCATTGTTTTTGTTTTTATTGTTGAAAGGGTCCATTACTGGAGACTGTGGACTGAATTTCATGGTACCATGATTCTGGCAGTCAGTACATATACACAGAGCACATAAGAGAGAGAGAGAGAGTGAGAGAGATACCCACTACCTTAGGGTCATACAGAGAAGCTGCCGTCCAGATGTCTGGCATAGGCGAGATTAAATCATAATGAATTATGAGGATCATAATAATGTCACTGGGCTCTCCAAGGCTGGTGTTTATATTTCTGAGTCATTTGAAAAAAAAGGGACATGAGCACATCTGCAAAAAGTGAGTCCGGTCATGTTTCCAGTTCTTCTGAACATTTTCAGTTTGCCTCTGTGGAGAGTAATCCCCTCCCTCTTGGCTCACTCTTGCTTCCTTCACAGTTAACTGCCTGGCTGGTGGTACCTAGCCACTGTTTGCTCCTTTTCCATGATATAACCTTTTTGTGGGTACAACTTTATATACACATAGATTAATAATCCAAGACAAAAATGTGTATGGGTACGTGTCAGAGTCATCCAATCTATTTTGAAAAATGTACCTATTCATACACATTTTGAATCACAGAGAGCAGTATCACATAATTAGAGTAATACTAAAAACATGCAAAACAACTGGTAATGACTTGCCCTGTGCTTGTTCAGATATCGAACACACCTTCGCCCCATGTATAAGATTGGATACAAGGAGGTGACCGAGTTGGAGTGGAAGTGTTGTCCACTCTACCAAGGGTATGATTGCATGGAGCTGAAAGACTTCCCATCCACACCTGAAGAACTGCGTCCAAATCCAGCACATATTCCTGAACAGGAGCAGAGCATGTTGGGTATACTTTATACTAATCGCTATACTATAAATATTCAGTATTAAAAATGTTTTCCACAGTATAGAGTAGGCAATAAAAATGCATTTGCACATAGAAAACTCTGTATCATAAATTTACCGAAAAAAAGAATTACAATGTATGACAGTACAGAAAAAAATTGATCCTAACTGGCATGTTTTGAGCTTGTGTGTGTGTGTGTGTGTGCGTGTGTGCGTGTGTGTGTGTGTGTGTGCGTGTGTGTGCGTGCGTGTGTGTGTGTGTGTGTGTGTGTGTGTGGGGCTTTTTGTTAATGATGCCTTCAATCCTTTCTTTGTTTTCCCCATTTCAGGCCCTGAGAATTTTGACTCTGCAGCTGGTGAACTGTGGAGCCAGGGAGAGCCTATTCCTCCCTGGGGAGATTCGCCTCAGCGAGGGCCTCAGCCCAGTCACCCGTGGCTGCAGGGCGGAGCGGCCAGTGGCAGGGCACCGGCTGACCAGCGGAAGGTGCGTCAGCTGGAGTTAGAGGTGCAGCGGCTCTCCCAGAACCTGCTGGACCTGCAGGCCGCCATGACGGGCATGAACGCCAACCTGCGGCAGGATCTGCAGGAGGACGCCAGCAAGATCTTCCTGAGCATGCTGGGTAGTGACCGACAGCCAGCCAGTGCTCTGGGAGCAGGCACAGAGAGCATCATCCTGCCTGCCATCACACCAGACCCGCTCTCCTCATCTGCCACAGAGCAGCTACAGATTCAGGTCAACGACCTCTCGGCCACGCTCATAGCTAATACACAGGCCCTCAAGGAGCTGCAGGGGCAGGTCAAGCAGCAAGACGGACAACTGCGCCTGTTAACCAACGCAGGCCAGGGTGCGCTAGAGCCGCCCCCCACCTCCAATTCAGCCAAGGAGAGCTCTCTAAAGCACTACGTGGACAGTAGGATCTCGGCTCTTCGCAACGAGCTGCTGGAGGGCATGGAGATCAAGATGTCCGACCTGAAGAACTCCTGCGAGTACAAGGTGATGTCGGTGAGCGAGCAGTGTGAGGAGCAGGAGACCTCCTACCTGAGCCTGGCCGAGCTGCTGGACTCCAAAGAGACCGACCTCCGCAAGGAGATCCAAGATCTCCGCGACTCCCTGGTCAGCCCGGGGACGGGCTCCCCTCTGGCGGTCGACGGCGACCTGCGTGCCCGGCTGGCTAAGATCGAGGCGGCGCAGCGCGAGCTGCAAGCCGCCCTGGAGAGTCAGAACGGCACGCTGAGGCGGGTGCAGGAGGGCAAGGCGGAGCTGGAGGGGCGCGTGGAGCTGGCGGAGCGGAGCGCCGAGGTGCACTGCCTCTTACTGGAGGAGAAGCTGCGCCGGGAGAGGCAGGAGGAGAGGCAGGAGGAGGAGGCCGCGGAGCGGGCGAGAGCCCTGGGCAACAGCTCCGCTCTGGAGGACTTCAGGAGACAACTGACCACCCACCAGCACCTCATCCACAACCTGGAGGAAGTGCTCAATGCGACCGCAGACGCGAGACAAGCACAGCAGCAGCAGTGTTGCCGCGAGGTGCAGTCCCTCGCAGCGGCAGGTCGAAGGTCTGGAGAGTTCCGTCGCGGTCGCTCAACGACTCGGCGTCTCTGCACGCGGAGGAGCTCCAGCAGCTCAGCGCCGCCTGCACTACCCCGAAAGGGGCGCCACGCCTTGGGGAGCACCTGGTGCAGAGGGTGACCACGCTGGAGGACGTGTGGTCGGGGGTGGACGGCCGAGTGGCCAGCGTGGAGGGTGTGTGTGGGCGGCTGGAGCCCCTGTCCGACAGCCTGCGGAGAATCAAAGATGGCCTCAACAAGCACGTGACAGGCCTGTGGACATGCGTCAAACAGATGAATGGCACGCTGCGTTCACACACACGAGACCTTCACGCCCTGTACGAACACACACACGCCCTCCAGGACACGTTGGAACAGACCACCAACACACCTGTCCACTCAGGTGAGTTGTGCAGTCTCCGTCTCCTGTCCTGTAATCTAATCTGGGCTCTGTCATTCTGTCTCCTCTCTCTGCCTGTCCCTTTGCCTCGAGCCCAGTCTCATATCCGTCCTGTGTCACCTGATGGTTGTGTGTGAGTCTGGTCCAGCAGACTATCTCATTAGTGCTATTTTACTAGGCGCAGCTGCGGCCCATCTGTTGGCCACTAACTGGCCCCACTGCTGATCTCTCACTCACCCACAAAGGGTGCTGTTAGCATTTCCTCTGTAACTGTTTAGCAATGCTAAGGTGTGTGTGTAGGCTTGTTTATATATTTGTGTGTATGTAGGCTTGTGTATATATTTGTGTGTGTGTGTGTGTGTTTATGTTTATGTGTGTGTGTGTGTGTGTGTGTGTGTGTGTGTGTGTGTGTGTGTGTGTGTGTGTGTCTGTGTACCTGTGTGTGTGTGTGTGTGCATCATATTATGTCTCAAGGGTAACCTTGTTTTTGATTGGACCCACATGCTTGTTTTAAAAAGACCATTGTTCAATCATCAATGACTGAACATGTTGTTACCTTGTTTCTTTTCTGTATGGTGGGGTTTGCTTTTCTACTTTTGTGTGTGTATTTACACAAGTTGTTGTTACACAAGTTATGTGTTTACACAAGTTGTTGTTTGTTTATTTCTTTGCCTGTGCGTGTGCGTGCGTGTCTGTGTGTGTGTGTGTATGCACGTGCGAGTGTGCATGTATCTGCATCTGTTATTCATTGTTACTCTGAGCTTGTCTTCGGTGATGGCTTCTCCCCCACACAAATCCCTTTGTGATCCTGTAAACTGGTACACACACACACACACACACACACACACACAAACCAGAGGCAAGGCCATGGCAACACCCTTTGAATTTATGAGTTGACGCTACACTTTTTGAATCCAGTTTTATGAATTACACATCAGGACAGAACAACAGTAAAGGATTGAGCAATGTTCACCACTCTCTCTATCCCCACATGTGTTTGTGCGTGCGTGAGAGAGAGAGAGAGAGAGAGAGAGAGAGAGAGAGAGAGGACATACGTTTGTATGTCTAAGTGTCTGAGCATGTGTCCCTCAGGTGTGTGAGTATCCCTGTAACACAGAAAATAACAGTGTAACTCACTCTCTCCCTCTTTATCTCAGTGTCTCTCTTGTAGTTGACATTTGACCTGTGCTGTAAAGATGTCTCTTTCCCCCTGCTTCCATTATCCTACCCCTCAGAGCAATGGTTAAATATACAGACATTATCTATGGTGAGGATGGAGTGCTGACTTGTGTAGTCCAATACAGGGCACACAATCATAGGCTTATCAATATTGCACTGATAGCAAGCCAGTCAGAATGCATTTGGGAATAGAAGCTTTGTCCAATTTAGATCCTGTCCAGTTTTGTGAGTTAATGGGTGTGTGTGTGTGTGTGTGTGTGTGTGTGTGTGTGTGTGCAGATGTTTGTGTCATAGATATGATGTCAGAGAGGGAAGCTTGTGTTCTTAACCACATTACTCCCTCCTGTTCGATGTGCATAAAATAATTGTGTGTGTGTCTGTGTGTGTGTGTAGACTTGGCGGCTATGATTCCATTCTTGTATTCTGTATTCTGGACAGAGAGTGGTGCATAAGTTAAAGACGTCATTCCTCTTGAGTGTTGACCATCGGTACCCTTTCTCTCAGTGCAGCTTATCAGACTGCAGTCAATAAGTGGGTTAGGTACTCCTGTGGACATTTTATTATTACACATTATTTTGTGTTTCTCAAGACCAGCTCCTCAGATTTCTTCTTTTACCTTTCTTCTTTATGTGTGTTTGTTAGTGTTTGACTAGATTCCAACCAGACCTCCTCTATCAGAGTAAAACCTGCCATCATGAGCTCTGTAACTTTTTCCTGCGTTGTGATGCGGTGCCGTTTCATGTCGGCTGTATTTTCATCCTAGAGGACATCTGGTGAAGGGTCTTTATGAGACTTTCACTATCACAGTTAACAGCTGGAGCCCAAGCTTACATTACAGAGCACTTCTGTAAATCAGCTTCAGGTGCTGCATTTAAACCCTACACATCCACACTAGGGGTGGGCGATATGGACAAAAAAATAATATCTCGATATTTTTTGTGATTTTGACGATAACGATAATTAGTCGATATTCTTTAAAAAAAATTGTAAAAGTCTAAGTTACTTTACAGCTCATTATTTATGAATAGCATCAATACAATAATAACCAATAACCTAACCTGTGACTTTTTAACCAAATCAACCAATTCATTGTCACTCTATGACACATTTCCAATTTTGCCCCCACTTGTGTGTGTGGCAATGATCTAGCCAGCTACATTAGAGAAGATGACTAACAGTTTCCCAAGAGAAAGTCTGAAGCTGAAGTTCCTTTCAAAAACCTTTACTTAGGATTCACTGTAAAACTAAGCAGACCAACAGAGTACATCTCGGTTATTTTCTTCGATGTTTTGTTTAAGAGAAAGCATTCTAAGTTACAGAATAGAAACTAATGCGTTAGCTTATGGCTAATGTATATGAAAAATATATATCGATTATTAGCATAATCGATACACGTAGATATTTATAGCGAACTTCAGTCCATTTACAAAAGGGTTACATGAGAAGAGTTCTTTGTTTACAACTGACTATTAAAATACTCAAAGGCAAGTGTTTTCTCTCCATATAACACCATGTAGGAAAAAATGTGACTGTCTCATCAATGCTATGTGAACAGAAGTAGCTGCACAAAATCCCAAGTAGGCTTGATCTCGCTACACAAAATAAACATTAGGCCTGTGTGTGACAACGTGGACCCACTAGCGATCATGTGACACTTGCTCTGCTGCAACGGGGCACCTCCTGGATGTAGTGAATGTATGGGGTTTCAATGCGTGATTTTGAGTGTTTTTCCCCATAAGTAATTTAAATACTCGATAATGTTAATTTGCACATTGTTAAAACAACAATCACGATATTATCGCAGACGACATAGCCTATATCGCCCACCCCTAATCCACACACAAGCATATGTGCACTTTCACAAGGACAGGTACTGACCAGAGGTAGCCAGTGGTTTATGGGGAAGTAAACACACACACACACACACACACAGTGGAAGGAGGGAATATAGGTGGAGTAGAGGGGGGTCTTGGGCCACTTTTAGGGGCATCTGTGTGTTAACTGCTCCTTTAATCATCACTGCAGGAGAACAGTTCTGTGATCATTGACATGTGGAGACCACTGGAAACCATTACGCCCCCCTACAACCTCTCCACCCCCTGCCCAAACTACACAGTCGGACACACACACATTACTTTTTTACCTTTTCCCGCTTTGCTTTCACTGTTCTTTCACTGGTAGTAGCCACAGCCCCTTCTTTCCTTAAGTTGGATAGGCCAAACACACTAACTCCCTAGTGTCCCAGTGATGAAGGCTTGCAAGTAGTTGACTTTTTCCCAGGCCATGGGGTACTGTGATTACGGTCATTAGAAGGCTCAGACATCCGAGAAACATATGTGGTGAAGCAGGTAGAATGTTAGTGAGCATACACACTCTCATTCTCTCTCTCACACACACACACACACACACACACACACACACACACACACACACAAAATGATTAGGAAATTGGCCAATAGGAAATAAACAATGGGTGGGAGGTGGTTGCAGCAGTGCTCACTGTTTTACTGGAATAGCTGTTTGGAGGCTGAGGCTGATTCCTTCTCCAAATCAGCTTTTAAGAGTTTTATAAGCACAAGCCCAGAAAACTCATGGGCACCTAGACCTGGACCGTGGGCATCTGGGCCCAGATATTCTGTACATTTAGATGGTTTATTGAGTAGAATTAGAGTGTAGTGCCCATGCATACTTCCAATGGCTTCCAAGGCCATGTCTGCAGCATACTGACAACATGCAACAACATATTTTCTTATCCCATTCGATTCCATTATAGACAGAATACCAGCTGAGATCTGTTGCATTGTTTTTTTTTTAATCAGGGCAGTAGTTTTCAGATTACATTATGTGCTTACATAATTGCAAAAGGGTTCTTCAATGTCTCAGTTAGCCTTTTAAAATTATATCAGATTTGTAAACAGAATGTGCCTTTGGAACATTGGATGAATGTTGCTATTTACAACATTAATGATGAAAACAAGGATATTTCTAAGTGACTCCAAACGTTTGAATGGTAGTGCATTATATGAGGAACTTTGTATAATTCATGCTCATAATTCATGGTTTGCTGACTGACTTTTTAGTACTTCCATGTGGCTTTGTGTGTGTGCCCAACCTCTCTGATCCCCCCATTTGCAAGTAGTTTGTAAGGCCAAAGAGACCAAAGCTTCAGGTCAGATGTGTTAATAGATAGACTATTAGTTTAACTTCCTAATTATGGGATATGCCATTTCTAGGCTTTCCCCCCCTGAAGTACCGGCACAGATTTACAGCGGCTAGAATGTTGTTTTTTCTTTCTACCGGGTAACAAACATCTTTGAACTGACCACATCCAGCCCTCACTTGAGGCACTTGAGAAACACAACTGAGCCCTAGCACCAGGTCTTGTGAAGCTGTGTGTAAAAGTAGATCAATATAGAAGAAAAGATTAGTAGTTTACACAATTATTTGCAAAGGTATGGACTATATATCTACACAACTTATTGGATGAAACAACATGAATATTCCATTTCTGTGGATTCTTGTGAACATTTCAAGACTGAATATGCTACATCTACTATTTTATTAAATACAAATATATACAAAATGGCTAGAAGGTAGGGATACACCAAGGGGAGAGGAGGGCATTTTAATTGAGACATAGTAAGATTAATTTGACAATGTAAAGCACTATGCATATTGTACATGAATTCCCAAGAGTCCAAGCTTTCAAATGGTGTATATTATTACTATGTTATAGAAATATGGTGTATACAATTGATTTAGAATGTTGGGGGTGGGGGTGGGGGAGGGGGGTAGGTGTGCCGTCGAAGGTACACTGTCTCATATTAACAGTGGAGAAATCAAGCCAATTTACTTTTATGTTTGCTTTGCACTTTGCTTACGTAAAGACCATGGAAAAATTACCTCTCTCATTACTGAAAGTGCTCAAAGGAAAATGTGATCGATAGATAGATAGATACTTTATTGATCCCCAGGGGAAATTCAAGAAGATGTGTTAACTCAGTCTGCAGGGAGCACCTCAAGGCATAATGTATTAGCAGCAAATGTCAGAGATAGAGGGGTGCAGATATGGCTGGGATTTGTAGTTCATGTGGAAATGTCAGGGTGCATGTGAACAGATGGAGGATCTTGCAGATGAACACCTGCAACTGTCACTCTGTTTTATGAGCCCAGTTGACTTCTCCTCCTCTGACCATCACCTCACACGCTCCTCACTCTCCTCCCTGCCTGCCCTGTCCTGCCCTGTCCTGTCCTGTCCTGCCCTGTCCTGTCCTGTCCTGCGCTGTCCTGTCCTGTCCCATGCTGTCCCTGTCCTGTCCCATCTGTCCTGTCCTGTCCTGTCCTGTCCCCTGTCCTGTGTCCTGTCTTTATGCTGTCCTGTCCTTCCTTGCCCTCTCCCTTTCCTCTCCCTTTTCATTTTCTGCTCACCAATTTGAATGCTTTGTGGTTGGTGTCATGTAGTAGGCCTAAATGATATAATGAACCAGTGCCATGTAATGCATGATACACTAAATTCTCCTGAAAGGGATAACTTTCTTACACACCTGAATAACACTTACAATATGATTGAGTTGACAAAAGCTCAACCGCAGAGGAAAGTTTGAATCTTGTTGACTGAGGTAGAAATATGGACTCCTGAAGTCATGACAGTTACTGAGTGTTAATGTGCCACTCAGGCCATGAGGATGCCACCAGTGTTTCTGCAGTGACTGGTTCCACCATGCCGCTGGCCCCCGTGTTGGAGACGGGGGAGGCCGGGCCCCCGGGCACTAAACACGCCTCGCGTCCACCCCATGGTGCCAACGGGAGCATGACCCCTGTCAAGGGCTACGCAGGAGCACCAGGTGGCCACACATTTTTCAATGTTTTTATTTTACTGAATCAGTGCATCTTTGGGTTCAGTGCACAGCACCTCATACATCTTTTTACCTTATTTCTTTGAAGTACAGTATGCATGGTACAGTATATGTTTGTGGATGCCTGTTATAATGTATGTTTGCGTATTTCCTCCAGGTTACCCTCCTCTGTCTCCTGTGTCCCACACTCCTGACAGTCCCTCAGGTTAATATATATTTGGAAAATATATTTTTACTGAACTTAATGGATATTACACGTTTTTGCATAGAAATATCTTCCAATGCATTCACATTTTCCCTGTTTCACAGGACATGAAATCAAATTGGAGACAGCTCAAACGGTGCTGAATTTGGGTAGGTACTAGCTCTTTTTATGCTTTATGATCAGAGCCATGTAGTACATTATATAATGAACTAGGGCTGCCTGAGGATGTAAATAGGTGATACAGTAAGGTAAGGATACAGTAAGGTATGAAATACCTCATTTTTATATAAAAGACAAATATTTTGTGTGTGTGTGTGTGTGTGTGTGTGTGTGTGTGTGTGTGCGCATGGCCTGTTTGCATGCTTGTCACCCCTGTGCAGCACCCCAGTTTCTATTTGACCCCATCTCCTTCTCGGCTGGCCTGACACTTCTGCCGTTTCCTGGGTCGATGGGCATCATTCGCTTCAACAAGATTCTCATCAACGATGGGGGCCATTATGACCCACACACAGGTACAGACACAGCACTCAGCCCCTGCAACCATTTCTTACTCTGTTCATGCTAATAAGAGCCACGCATGTCACATGCACCAGGGCACAGGTCGAGTCTGTTGTGTCCATGCATCATTCCATCTTGTGCCATTGTTCTGAGTATCTGTTTGTGCATTTGTGTGTTTACGTGTGTGTGTGTTGTAGGTATATTCACTGTACCTGTAGATGGGCGTTATCTGCTTAGCGCAGTAGTGACAGCGGAGCGGACGGAACAAGTAGAGGCGGTGCTCTCTGTGTCCAATCACAATGTGCAGAGGCTGAACACATCATCTGGGGGTGTGGCCACAGACAGCTGTTTGTGTGGTGGCTCCGCCTCCCTCAGTCTCATTCTGGATCTGAAGAGAGGTGACAGGGTGGGGCTGGTGATGACATCTGGCAAACTGGCCGTCTCAGCATCCAGCGAGATTGTCTCCTCATTCAGTGCCGTGCTGCTTTATCCAGCGCAAGTAAATAGATGATGGACAATGGAACACCATCATTACTGCACTACACCAGCAGCAATTTCTCATATTTGTGGAATGTTATCTCAACATTGCATATAAAAAACAAAGAGAAAAATATATAGATTATGTAAATCAATTCAGCTTAATGCTCTAAGCTCTAACTAACTTACACAAACAAGAATTAACTTAATGGACATTACTTCAGGAAATTCCAGACACTCCAAATCATCTCCTTTAAAAAAAAATTTGTTTTAGTTTTAATATATTGTTTACTCAGAGAGAGCAGAGAGAAATATTTCTGTGTGTGTTTGTGTATGTGACTTAAATGTGTTTTCTAGAAAATCTGTGTTTAGTACTTTTATTGTGTGCAGACAACATATTTTGTTGATCTGTTTTTTTCTGATCTAACCTAGGACTTTTCAGGATTTATTAAGATCAGATTTTATTTGATCAAACAAACAAAACCTAATAAAGTGCCTTCAATGGCAACTGTCCTTGCCTTGGACTATGTAGGTTGGGCTTTGTGGCAAGTTAAGGTATTAATCCAAACAAGTGAATTTTGCCCTATAATGTAGTTAAACTTTATACATAATGACAGGATTCTTGTCGTCTTTCTCAGAAGTCACATGGTATTGTTGTGTGATGCTGTTGTTGTCAGCTGATTTTTACTTGGAAGTCCTACCTGAAGTGGGAGGATGACATTGCCCCAATGCTAGTGTCTGACTGTTGTTAAGGACTCTATCATGTGATACTTCTGAGGAGGAATGCATTTGAGACATTTAAAGGTAAGAACTAGAATTGGCATATTACCCAGAGTGTAGGCATATTTATAGATAGATAGATAGATAGATACTTTATTGATCCCCAGGGGAAAGATGAAGATGAAGGACCATCAAAACTTTAAGGCCACTGGAGTGGAAGAATAAAATAGATGTCTGCCATGTAGCCTACTCTTCCTTGCCCCATGTAGCCTAAGTCAGATAGACCAAAGAGATCTGCAGTTCAGAACAAATTGCCTAGGCAATGTGCATCTTTTATTCAGTCCATCAAATTAACAATGCTTTGGAAGGGTTTTTGAAGGCTGTCTGTGATGCCAGTAGGGTTTGTTTGTTAACTTATTTGATTTATTATAACAAATGTATAATTACTTATACATTCTTATAATGATAATAATAATAATAATAATAAGCTTTATTTGTATAGCACCTTTCATACACAGAATGCAGCTCAAAGTGCTTTACATTTGAAGCATGTAACACAATAATAGTCAGTCAGTCATTATCAATCACTTTTCTTTGCTGTTTATGATCTACTCAGCAACATATCAAAAATATAGAAAATGACGTCATAAGACTGGCAGCCTTAACCCTCTTACCCCCACAAAAACGCCATATGGCAACTGTGGCAAGGAAAAACTCCCATATTCCAGGAAGAAACCTTGAGCAGAACCTGACTTAATAGGGGAGCCCATCTGCTTCTGGCTGGCTGCGCCCTCAATAGTAGCAGATGTAGAATAATCTGAAAATGTAGTCTACAGGATAAGATGAGTTAACTAAAAGCTTTCCTGTACAGGTATGTTTTCAGATCTTTTTTAAAAATATTTACTGAACTCGCCTGCTTGATGTACAGAGGCAGGGTGTTCCATAGTTTGGGGGCATAATGGATAAACGCCCAGCTTCTCCACTTTGTTTGTGGAGCACTTTGGGTACGATTAAAAGATTAGAATTGGATGATCTAAGTTTCCTTTGTGGTTGATAAGATATTAAAAAAGCTCAGAGATATATGAAGGTGCTATGCCATTCAGAGCTTTGTAAGTAATTAACATAACCTTAAAATCAATTCTATAGGAAATAGGGAGCCAGTGCAGTTCAGCCAACACAGGGGTGATGTGTTCTCTCTTCTTAGTCTTAGTTAAAAGTCTAGCCGCAGAGTTCTGTATGAGTGCCAATTTCTTTAGATGTTTTTTGGGAAGACCAGTGAAAAGTGCATTGCAGTAGTCTAACCTACTAGTGATAAAGGCGTGAATTAGTTTTTCTGCATCTTGTTGAGTTAAAAAGGGCCGCACTTTGGCAATGTTTCTCAAGTGGAAATAGGCTGTCTGAGTAACTTTACTGATATGGGGCTTAAAACTTAACTCTGCATCTAAGATGACACCGAGGCTTGTTGCTTTTGGTTTGACCTGGTGTGCCAAGTTCCCCAGATTACTAAGAATAATATCTCGCTTTAGTTTTGGTCCAACCAGAAGTACCTCTGTTTTGTCATCATTTAGTTTCAAAAAAAGTTTTTGCTCATCCACTGATTAATGGAGGTTAGGCATGCAGTGAGGGAGCAAAGGCCATCTGGGTTAGTTGGCTCCACAGAAATATACAATTGGGTATCATCTGCGTAGCTGTGGAAGTTTACATTATGCTGACTTATGACGTTTCCCAATGGAAGCATATATAGAGAAAAATAGCAGGGGACCTAGGCAGCTCCCTGGGCCACACCAAAAAAGGCAAGTCATGTTTTCAGATACATGATCTCCTAGACTGATATAAAAATCTCTGCCAGTAATGTAGGTTTGAAACCAGTTTAGAGCATTATCAGAGAGACCCACCCACTTCGCAAGGCGGTGAATTAGGATGCTATGATCAATGGTGTCAAATGCCGCACTCAAATCCAGAAGAATAAGGATTGAGACTTTGTTTGAGTCAGTAGCTAGTCTGAGATCATTGACTATTTTTACTAGAGCCGTTTCTGTGCTAAAACCTGATTGGAATTTTTCAAGGATACTGTTTTCGTTGAGGAAGGTATTTAACTGATTACAAACAACTTTTTCAAGTACTTTGATCAAAAACGATAGATTTGATATAGGCCTGTAGTTGCTCAGATTGGTATGGTCAAGATTTGACTTTTTAAGTAAAGGTTTCACAACAGCGGTTTTAAAAGCAGTTGGAAATATACCTGTTTCTAATGAGGTATTTATTACTTTGAGAAAAAAGGGAGCTAAGCTATCATATACTTTTTTGAGGAATGTAGTAGGGATTGGATCTAAAACACATGTTGAGGAGCCGGTTTGAGTTATAATTTTACCAAGCTCAGATTGAGTAATAGTGCTAAAGGACCTTAATTTTGGGGGCTGTTTTTGGGTGTACTATCAAACATATTACTTGTGTTACCAATAGCCTCCCTTATAGAAATGACTTTGTTTTTGAAGAAGTCTGCAAATTCTTCGCATCTTAGAGAGGATGCCTGACTGAGTGTATCAAAAGGTGTTTGATGCAATAGCCTATCAATGGTAGAGAACAACACCCTAGAGTTTCCACTGTTTTCAGCAATTACCTTAGAGAAGTGGTTCCTCCTCTCATTCCGAATAGCTCTATTATAATTTGCTATTTTTTCTTTTAGAATGGCACGGTGAACCTGTAACTTAGTTTTTCTCCATGTTCTCTCAGCTTTCCTACATGATCTTTTTAGATCATGGATATTTTCATTCATCCAAGGTGTCAGTTTGCTACAGGGCCTTTTTTTAAGTCTTTAAGGGTGCCACTCTGTCAAGCAGAGCGCCTAATTCACGATTGAGAGCCTCTACCATTTGATCAATGGGATGATGTAAAATATCTAAATTTATGGAGTCTATAAGAGATATGAACTGCTGTTCTGCTCTAATGTCCAAGAGTCGCGATTTGATTGCAATTTCGGGATGAATTTTTGGAGTATGTAGTACTATATTAAAAGATACACAATGATGATCAGACATATTTATATCATTTACTGATAAGTCTGTGACTTCTATCCCTCTAGAAATGACTAGATCGAGGGTGTTGCCAAGGTTGTGGGTGGGTCCTGTAACATGCTGCCTTAGCTCTAAACTGTCCAACACATTAAGGAACTTACTGGCTTTAGCATCAGTTGTCTTATTGACATGAATATTGAAGTCGCCATTTACAATTATCCCATCATAGCTAGTGATGATGAGCGACATAAGTTCAGAAAACTGGTCGAGAAAGCCAGTCCATAGTTTAGAGGGCGGTATAAGGTTAATAGAAGTACAGCTGGGTCAGCCTTCAGAGTGAGGGCAATATACTCAAAGGAAGCGATTAAGCCAAAGTTGACTCTAGTGCAACTATATTTGTTTGAGAGAATGGAGGCAATTCCACCACCTCGTTTGCCTTGTCTAATTGAGTGGAAGAAATTATAATTTGGGGGACAAGTCTCAACAAGAACAGCTTCGCTGTCTGAAGTCAGCCAGGTTTCAACAAGAAACAGAAAATCCAATTTCTTTTCACTAATAAAATCATTGATTACAAAGGTTTTGGTATATTCTTATATTTTGGTATTTCTTATATTCTAGGCTGCTTGTGCTGCTGTAATTATCTGAAATATTGGAGTTTCTAATGGCCTCATTTTATAATGGACATTACTTTTACGCTTCTATTTCAGTAGGCCTATCACATTTATCAATAATGATGTCATGTCACCCTCGGAATTACGTAGGCCCAGTTTGCACACCTTTAAAAGGTAAATCATAGAATAAACAAGAAAATAAGTACTCCACAGAGAAAAGAAAAGTTTTATTGTTTGTCGTTAGTGTATTATTATTATTGCCATGACACTTTTGCAACAAAAATACATGAAAATGTGTGATGATGCATCGAACGCAACGCTGACACTGGGAGAGTTAGGAAAGCATGCAGCATCCATCTCCTAAGAAAAAGGTCAAAAACAACAAAATAAGACGCGCAACAACGCAAGTTATACAGATATAAAAAATATAATTTATGTCTACTTATATAACAATTGGTAAGGGAGTAGACCTAATTAAGAGAGTTCTGATAGTTTATGACAGGCCTACTTCCCCGTAGGCTATAGGCCTACCCGAGAACAGATGCCCCAGACAGAGGGCGCGATCTTGGTAGGTCCTGTCTGGAGTCGCCTCCTCAAGGACTTTCTCGGCTCGTTAACCTTCATCGTTTCTAAAGTTGATGTTTCCGACACTGGAGCTACTTGTTTTTTTTGGTTCACGATAGACTTCATCTCCTCAGAAACAGATGACGAAGCTGGGCTGTATCGCTCCAAGTCTGCAGACAGAGGAGACGGCTGTCGGACTGATCGGTCGGCAGACCGTTCAGGGGTTTTGTAGACCCCTGAAAACATCCTTTTTTCCTCGCGAATAAGGTCTTCGCATCTAGGATGTACAGCGAATGGGAATGAATCTGCGCTCCCAGGCGAAGACTGGTTCCAACTTCGCTCTGACCCATCGTTCAGCCCAGCTGCCCACGAGATTCTGGGGCCAGGAGACGCAGGTGAGGTCCTCCCACAGTTGACAGCGGTCACATCTTTTCTCAGTATGGAACCTTTGCTTCCCGATGTAAGTGGTCCTGATGTAAATAAAATGACGGATTCTCTGACTACATTATCAACGAACGCTTGTGCTGCAAGTAGCAGTTCAGTTGGAGGACATGGCTGAATACCGATTTTCTGATCCATAGACACCACAAAGGCTATGAGCTAGTAAGACACCCCTCTCAATAACCTGTCCAAATCAACTAAAGGTCTAAAACAAACTAAACGAAATACACCTGCGTCGTTCCAACATCCCGAACGTTGTCAGATGCTTGTCATCAAAAGCGTCATAAACGATAACTTGGATGGAATCCTAAAAATCAGTGTGCGTTTGTAAGGCCCAGAGCCTCGGTCAGGGGGCCAAAACTGATATTGCAACTTTGTCGGACATCCCTGTGTACAAGCTGACAACCCAAGCGGAGGGAGCGGGAGGGCAGGGGGGGCGGTCGCTCCGGGCCGCAAAGGGGGCCCACTTTTGGCCAAATCTATCCTGATTGATTTTTATTTTTACCGATGCTTATTTGTACTGATTGCTGTTGAAAAATAATAATGAAAAAAATGCTACTAAAGATGCCACTGGTCTGTAGAGTGCGCTCACAATTGGAGTTCGTCTGTCATGCTGCAAATTAAATAGCCCGCACTCTCCCTCTCGCTACACTGAAACTGATGCCACAACCGGTCTAGGTTTGCCGAAGTAGCCTATTCTACAGGCTGCATTTATTACAGAAAATCAGCGACATAGCACGTAGATCTAGTCTACACTGTGCCTATTTAGAGACAGGAGCATAGGCCTAAGCTTGTCGCGACAACAGCAGTCACTATCAGGAGCGCCAGCAGGAATGAATGGTAAGCACAGTAGCGCATCCTCCGCGCGCAAAAAAACATTGAAAGGCTTAATAATATTTGTCCGTTTCCCGGTTTCGTTCGTGCATTGGTCACCTAAAAAGTAGCCTAGTACAAAATATATGATATACAACAACAACGACCTATTCATTTGGACAACTTTATATAGTTGTCCTATAAAGGAAAGTTACCTTTAGTTTTGTTCTGGTTTACCCTTTGTGTAAACAGCGTTCGCGATTTAACATCAGTAAACTTTATTCAGTATAATCCAGATGTAATGCTAACGTTTTGACAAGCATTTTGCCTACCTTGTTCATCTGAAATAACTCCTCTAGTTTTGCTGCCTCCATCCTTTGCTACCTCCACCCTTTCATTGTTTCCAAAAAACGTTTTATATCCATGATAGCCTTGAAGTCTTCCCCCTCTGCTGGAGAAATTGTGCATTATGCTATTTCAAACTGTGGGAAAAGGTAATGATAAAAAGCACATGGATTTTTACAAGCTAGCGAATGGTTAGCATAAGTTTGGCAGAACTATGTGGATGTTACAAGGTAAGAAACACGATTTAAAACTAGTTTCTTGTTTCTCACTTCTCTTTCGAGGACGGTAATCTCAATGTTGCAAGGTTGGTTTTCCGCCTGAGGACGCTAGGCGCAGCGGGGAAAGTCACCATTTTCACCGGAACAGGTCATTTAACCATCCAAATGATTTCTAAATGGGTTTATTACATTGAAATAGTTGCCAAGTTTCCCTTTAACATTGTGTGTTTATAACAGGCAACCAGTAAAAGAAAGCAACAAGTAGCCTAGCCCACAACTTCTGTAATTGCTGCGTGTGTTTGTTAGGCTATTAGGCTATTCCCTCTCCTACTCAAACAAAAGGTGCGGACATTAAAGTTGATTTTGATAACGTGTTTACAAATTTTGAAGAAAATTGTAATAGCCTATTGTCGAGCAGTTAATGGGATACTGCACAGTTGGGAAGTTATGGCGGGCTAACTTTGTCTGAAGTGAACACACACAGGGTAAATTCTCTCTCGTTGAGTTGCCTGATGGTACGCACAGTGCGTACTGCCATAGGCCTACTGCAGGCGCGCCTGATCAGTTTGCATCGTCGCAGGCCTAGGCTGCCCCGATGCACAGACTAAACGGTAGGCTAGGGGCCTGTACTACGAAGCGGGGTTACTGGCTTATCTGGGTAACTTCGAGAGTAACTTGATCACGTGTGGCGTAACTTCCCGATTAACCCGTACTACGAAAAGTGGATAGGTTTTAACCGAGGTATGCTGCCATGGCAATTTACGCTGCATCTCAAACCTGCTCCGAGCAGGTTATGTTCTTGGTTAACCCGAGGTTTCCGTTAACCACACCCTTTATAAGTACCACCCCTCTACTAACAATTCGAGACAATGTCGGCGTACCTGGATGATCCATAGCCTACGACATTGGAGCGCAAATCTTGAGGCTCTCTTCGCAGGGCGAGGGGTTTTAGAGACCGCCATATATTCTCTATGAAGATATAGATTGTCAGCCGAGGGAATTCGTTACCTTTATCAGATGATCTAGGCAGAAGTCTGTAATGTCACCCGTCATAGCAATGCCCTTACGTGGACATTCATGTATTCCACGTAACTAAATACTGTATGTCCGAAAATAAATCGGACATAGGCCTAGCCTACAGTATGCTGAACATCTGAGCAAGAATAGCCTAAAATAAATCGGACATAGGCCTAGCCTAGGCTACAGTAGGCCTAATAAATTAAAATCACCATTTTAACAAACTTGTTGAATTGAATGTCATATTACTGTACCCTGCACATAAAGGCTACACATTTCCACAGCACCAGAATCCGACCGAATGTCTCCCTCAACCCCGTCCATAATCAGCCTTCCACTATTATTTGCGATGGCCAACTCCTCTGCTACTGTAAAACACTCTGGTGCCTTACAGTAGTGTTCAAAGACACCTTTTTCTTGTTAGCTGTAAAACAGAGGCCAAGTGAAGGCTATAAGCATTGGCCTACAAGTTTTCATAATTAAGAAATATTAATGCAAGCTATAACTACAAACTATTCTCAATAATGTGTTTGTGTTTCACTTTCACCTGCTGCCATGTGCGTTTAGCAATGGTGTTGCATCTGAAATGTTCACAGGATTAGGCATACACTAAATCAGTCAATGGGGGCTACTTAAACATCCAATTATCCTATTACTGTAATCTATATGCCCACTTCTGAATTGTGTTCAGTAGGCATTTCTCTGTACTCAAAATAGGCAATTTAATTATTTTAACTCATTTCAGACATTCCGCAAGCTATTAATCCTCCAGTAACACATATTTGAAGAACATGTGGAAATAAAACTTTACTTTTAGGCTACCCGATCTGCAATACGATGCCAACAGCCTTGCTTTGCTTTGTTCACTGCCGACGTATTTTATTTTGGTCGTAGAGTGGGTTTTAATTCCTCATAACTTGTCTTAATAATTGTGCATTCCTCATCCGTAAAATAAGGTGAACACGTCATCACTGAAAGTGGTGACCTGCGCTGCAACCCGCCCCTTTTATGTGAACGCGCACAAACTCCAATTAGGTTAACCCGGCTCAACAAATCAACTTCATAATCAGCGTCGTAGTACCGAGTAACACCACTTAAGATAACCAGGTTTTGTCAACCCTGGTTTAACAAAGTAACCCTGGGTTACATCTGGGTAGGTTAAGCTCCTTTCGTAGTACAGGCCCCAGGTCATCAGGACATAAACAGAATGCCTCAGCCTCTAATAAGCACAATATGAAGTGCAGAAAGCCCATCAGTGTTAGCTTTCATTCGATACCATGTTTATGTATATGGTCTTTTGTTGAGATATTCAACATTTTTTGTGGGCATGTCGTGTTGAGCAGGAAACCTGAAAAATGGCCTGAAACTGCTTGTTAAAGTTACAAAAAGATGTTTAACTTGACAACCACCCTAGAACTTTACCTGGGTCCCTTTTAACAAAAAAAAAAAAGGTTGTCAGCAACCCAATCATGTCCACAAGTCTTAACGGAAGCCCTTTTCAGAATTGCCCCCGACTATTAGGCCTAGGTGTTAACAAGCAAGCCCCGTGAGACCATCCTGATCTCGCGAGCTTCAGATTTCCACTCGCAAATATGCGGAGCAAATACGAAGCAATCCATCTGGCGTAGTCAGGTTAAATAAGCACCCCTTTCTGCCGAATTTGTGTTGATATTTAAATTAAACTCAGTTTTAAATGGTGCAAAAGTAATGAGTGGAAAGCAAATCTAGTGAAATGTTGCCTTTTACTGTACAGACAATGGAAACAACATACAAGTCATACATTCAGACAAAACAGGCATGTTCTGTTGAGGAGAAAGGCATTCAGAAGAACTCAAGTAAAAGAGGATCTAAGTAAACAATAGCAAGGTCTAGATCATGGTCTAGCCTGAACATAAAAAAAACTTTAACCTAACCTTTGTTTATTTTCGTATAGAAAAAACATAGGCCTACTTGAACAACAGTAGGCTATACATCTAATAACACTAAAAGTAATATGTGGCAAGTCTTAATTCAGCTTAGAGTTCATCAGCTCTAGGGAAAATGTCTTCATCTTTATCATCAAGAAATATCAATATTTTCCATACATGAAATGACTACTGAAAAAAAAAAAAAAAAACAGAGTGATAGATTTGTGCACTCATAACCAAAGCTCTGACCTCATAACTAGAGGGGAGTTTGTGTCAAGGAGAGGCGGTCAACCTTCAGTGCAATAAACACGACCACAGTGCAACTCTTCAACAGCACAATGGAATGCCTTCAACCAAGTCCATTTGAAAAGCCATATGTAGGATTACACAACACATACAGTTGTCACAGGGTTGGTTCATTTCTCTGTGTGTGTCTGTGCCCTGAGCATCGCTTCCAACAGTAAGGCGCCAAGCAGCAGCTTCTACTCCTCAGCCAGTTTCTGACAGAAGACTTTTTTATTCACCCAATACTTCAGAAGTATTCACTAAATGATTTGGAATTTGTTGTCTCCTAAGGCATTCAAACAAATAAACAGCGGTAGCAGTTACAGAATTTGCCTACAAAGTGTCCCTGTAGGTGTACTAACACAATCCAATGTGGTTTAAATCTCTTATATTTTTACAAGTTGAAAATAATTATTTACATGCACTTTTAATTTTAAAATATTTAAATAAGCTTATTGAAAGTGCCCTTTTTCTGCTATAGTTAGCAGGTCAGTTCAGGCCCAGTCTGGGCAGTCAGTCACATTTGGGTTTAATGCCATGTTTGGTTAGAGCAACTCTTCTAGACAGATTGCCGCTATTGGTTGTCTCCAGAAACAGAATGAGCTGTATTCTGGATTAGAGAAGGCTGAGGTCTGCTCTTTGCTTAACAGGGGAAACACGTGATCCACAAGTTCACTGAGTCTGCTGTACCTACAAGAGAACACAAAATGCGTGGAGTTACAGGCAGAGAAATAAACATCACCCCAAATCAGACAGCTATTTGAGAACCATGGGCATGCATCTGCATTAGGTGAACAGACTGAGCTTACTGGCTTGTGTCCAGTGACTTCCTACTTACGATGTTTTATTGCTTTTGCTTTGCTCTTGTATGAGTTCTCCTTTAGGGTTTACGGTGAAAATGCGGCATATAGGCACCGTGACATGTTTATAGGCGAACACATCCTGAGACAAACAAAAACAAAAGAGGCAGTTGAACTGAAGAGGAATACTGCCTCTCATGGTCAAACTGGGATTAGTGCTAAACACTACAGATTTAGTTAAATGCTTTAAGACCACACATTTGTTCCCATTTAAAAAGAAGACCACAAGAAACTAGGCAACTCATAAGTAAAAAGAAATGGTATGATGAAACACTTTTATGTAGATGTCTGTTTATGAACATAGGAACTGTTGCCATTAATGTAGATAATTATCAAAAACTTTTATCCAGAGCAACTTACAACGGCATCCTGCACTGGCTTGGAATCAAAACACTAACAACACACTGTATTGACTGTACTGACACCCTGTAGTGTGTGTGTGTGTGTGTGTTTGACTGAGTGAGTCAGTGAGTGATTGAGGGAAGAACGGATTGGCAAGACTCACATTAGCTCTGTTTCCAAAAGCCGCATAAAAAGGCTGTGTGTTGGGAGGAAAAAGGTTTTTGATATCTGTGAGGCATTCGATCTTGAACTTCTCAGGCTTTTTCTCAATCACTTCCCTAAGTAAGAAAGCATGTAAAATCATCAGAGTTGGATACTGGTACGCATGTAGACGTATAGCATGCAGTATTTATGTGGCATGACTGTGTGTCTTCACAAAGACCTGTGAAATGCTGAGAACAGGCTGCTGGGTGACAGCATGAGTGGACCCCGTGGCAGGATGGTGCCTCGGTCGTTGACCCAGTGCAGGTAACCCCTGGTCATGCCTGCCATGCCAATGGCCCGCGCCGAACAGTACAGGAATTTATAGCCATTCCTGGAACAGAAAACAAAAACACACATTCTGCATGGGATGTGGAAGCCATCAGTCTGGATAGTTCTGGAAGATATATTTTGGTGATGTACACATACTGCATCATAGACACCTAAAATGGGTCATGCAGACTTTCAACATGGCTATGGTTTCAAAATAGTTATCCTTTTGGGTGCAGTTGTTCTCTATCCATGGGATCTCCAGAGGGCCTGGTGGTGGTGGACTGGTGTCATGTAAAAGGTTGGTGTGTGTATGATGGTGGACAGCCTTACTGGTGTATGGTGTGGTAGAGCTTTGCGATACCCTGATGAGTCCAGTCTTTGCCCAGCTGAGGAAGAATCTGTCCAAACACATCTGACCTACAGGACAAAGGGGAGGATAAACAGAGCATGGTTTGGGGATCATGAAAAGTGAGTTCTGAGATTTAGCAATAGCTGTTGCACACTAAAGTTAGTTATTGTAGCACAGAATAGGACTGTTTTACTTTCTCTAATAGCAGGGCTATAGATTTATTTACTTGGTGATGGTTCCATCGATGTCAGAAATGACAATCTTGTCGTCCCAGTTCCACAGGTAGATGGTACCCTCACATCGGCATGTGCCCTGGTACTGTGTGGTGATGCTGAACATCACGTCATTGGGACCCTCTCTTAACCTCAGGCTGGCCTGAGACATGCAAAGAGCCAAGAGGTCAGGCTTATGAAACCAGGAAGAAGACTGACCAACCTCTACAGAGAGCAACACAGTCTTGTCTTACTATTTGGTCAGAGGACAGGCGAAGCGACTTCTTGTAGGAGTGTGTGTTGTTGTGGCCTTCTGAGGGCGCCCGGTCAGTAATGGTCGGTGGGCTGAGTTCTGTCTCCTCTTCACTGGAAATGTCGGCAACCTTTTGTCTGTTGCACATGGAAAGTGTGTAAACCTACTTTAGAGCCAATACATTGGGAGAACCATGGGAAATGTGCAGGGTTCCACATCTCTGATCGCAACATAAAAACTAAAGTAGGTCAATTTATGGTAGCCACTCAGGAAAAACAATACAAGCACTCCAGCTTCATAAATTCACTGCAGGCTGTAACAGTACAGGCACTTCTGTATTTTCAGTTTTGTGGAACTGTCAGCACAAACCATAACATGAGAGGAATATTGATTTAAAGTTGGAGATTATTTAAGGAGTTACATAGCCATCACAAATGCACTTAATCCATAAAGCTTGTCACCACCAGAGTGCATTGTTTTATTCTTTTAGACCAAAAAAAGACTCACTGTGGGATGGGGCTGTCTTTTGAGAGGACTGGGTCTCCTCTGCTGGGCCTCTCAGACGTCTCAGACTTAGATTCTGACTGAAGAAATAGAGAAGAACATGAGTGCATAATGGCAGTTAGCATGTTAGTTTGGGGTGATTCTGAATACTTTTCAACACCATTCAGCTGTATTCAAGTCTGACCTGCTTGAAACTCTTCCTCCAGAACCACCAGCGACCAGACTTCTTAGGCATTCTCTCTTTCACCCACGCATCCTCTGTGGCCTAATACACACAAACACATGTACTTACAAACAGCAATATAGCTAACTGAGACACTTAATAAGTCCTTATTAAAAATAGAGATATTTCATACAGTGTTATTTGTCTGATATATGCTGCACATCAATCAAACAGTGCCAGTCCAGGGCAGACTTACCTTAGGTAAGCTCTTCTGGAAAGCCTGCAAGCTGAGTACCATGGGAGCTGCTAGGGTCCAGTTGTAATACCTGAGTTTGACAGAAAACAGATAAATGGTAAAGATGTGTCAGAAGTGTGGATTGAATCTTAATAATGCCAAAATAGAGATATAGTACAAAAGTGATATAGTCATCTGTCCTAATACACTTGCATCTTATTGTTATTGCTTATTGTTTTGGTGAATCTGGAGGTCAATACTACATGCACTGTCGACATACACCTCACCTGTTGCCTATTCGCACCACTAGGTTGGGGTTGTCAATGATGGCTGGGTTTTCAGAAAACTCATGATAGGTGATAATGTGCTCCATGAACTTCTCTATTAATGAAAGAGTGATAAGTCAAGATGGCAAAATTGCTGCTACAGTTTTCATTCAGCAATACTCATAGACCCATACACCTAGTATGTTCAAACGTGTATTTTCTCTATGGTCCTGATTGGGTGACTTCTGTGGGTGTCTACCTTTGTTAATCTGGGCATCATCACCAAGGCCTCCACAAAGAGACAGGGAGACGTGGGGCAGGTCACAGGCAGAGTCCGAGAGGCAATCTGTCCCGCTGTCTGCTGCTGCACTGCCCACTGACTGAGGGGACTGGGAGCCTGAGCGCCGGCCGACTTCCACCCAGTGCTGAGCAGCAGAGTCCCACTCACTGACAAAAAAAAACACACACACACAGTGCAGACTCAGAAGAAAAAAACACCTTTTTTGATTTTTGAAACCTAACTCAGATCGTTCGTAGGCCTACTTTTTGGGAAAGTAGCGTGCCATCACGTCTGGCTCCAGAGCAGTGATGTCATCCAGGTAAATGTCATCTGGACCTTGATGCTGACTCCGTTTCCTTACAACTTTGTCATGAAAGAACAGAGAATCATGCTTATACATGTGTTTGTGCGTAAATACAACTTTAAATGTGTCTAATCTGTATGATAATTAGACACACTGTACCTTTCCTCTCGCAGAAGACGTCTGCTTTATCACTGGGTTTGACGTTCGGGAGACCCTCTGTCATGTCCCCCAGCAAACGGGCAGCAGCTGGGGGCACTGTTGACCCGTGACCATGGATACCCATGGGGTTGGATGGCCGTCTTGACTTTGGGCCAGGGGCCTCTGGTTTTGCACAAGTCACATCTGGCTTCACTGGAGGCGCGTCTAATTTCAGGCTACGTGGTTCCGGTTTGACAATGGGACGGACAGGATCGGGTGTGGAGGTGGCCATGGCGCTGGAGCTCAGAATGACGCGGAAGTGTGTAGTCTCTGAGGGGGTGATTGTGACCGTCTTCAGTGACTCAGACCTCTCTCTGCGGCTCACCTTTGATTAAGTTTTAAGAATTTTACAGGTGTTAGTTTTTGGGGCCTAAACATTATAAAGACAAACAAAATCTGAAACAATGTGGTTTCCTTGATTCTGTCGGATTTGACAATGAATGACCCATTAATATTGCTAAACTCATTCTGCCCTCTGATGGAAGGAGAGGTATTCTAATCTGCAGTAGAGTATTTTTGTTAAATAGTTTTAGAATAAATGTAACTGTATGTTTTTCTGCTGTATGATTTTCTTTTAGCTTCCCTGTTGAACTTACCCTGGTGGACTCTGGAAACTCGCCCCATGTCCACTGCATATGAGCCTCTGTCCCGTGCATGCTCTCTGGAGATCTGACCATCAGCTCAGAGTCACTCTTAGGACTGCTGGGCTGGGACTGACTCCTGCTGCAGGGAAGGACAGGACAGACATCAATCACACACACCAGGAGAAGCACTACTACCGTAATTTCCCAACTATTAGCTGCGGCTTATACATTGATTTTGCATAATTTCTTCAGCTATGAGGTTAATACACGGGGGCACTTAATATGGTATTAATATGGTTTTGTTTCTTTTAACTTGCACAAAACACTGCATTGCGTTGTCTTTGTACTTGTACTCTGCACAATGACAATAAAGTTGAATCGGTAACACTTTATTTTAATGTGTCGCTGTTACAGTGTACCTACCTAATTAGGTTATAGCAGCACAGCTGTTACATGTGTACCTACCTAATAAGGTTGTAGCAGCACAGCTGTTACATGTACACTGAAGACAATGAGGCCTTGACTGGAGCTAAGCATGCTTTGTATATCAAATCTATCATGACCCGATTTACCCCATCTAGCAGGTCTCAGGTCAGCTCTTTGCCTCTGATGAAAATTTAGGCAAATTGGCAAAGTTTTGTAAAAGCACTCAGTATTACAATGTAACAACTATATGTAGGTACCCACAAATACATTATGCAAGTACAATGATAGTACCTGATAGTACATGTTGTTACACAGGTTGTACCACTGTACCTAATTAGTACTGTAACATCGACACATTAAAATAAAGTGTTACCGTTGAATCTAATCTAATCTAATCTAAATTGTCAGTATGTCACCAAAAATAATTCACAAGTTATAAAAGCACTGAGACAGGAGGTCACCCACCAGTTGGAGGGCCTCCAGTCACCGTCTGATAAAGGGTAATTGTCCTGAGAGACTAATGCAGGGTGCCTGTGTTCTATGGCTGAGTCCTTCACTGCACACAGTGATAGGGGTCTAGGAATAGGACAGACATCAAAATGCATTGACACATGGCAAACAGGCTCAGAAAACTGTGATTGTAACACAAACAGGATACACAAGGGCATGGGGCAGGTCAATTTGTTAATTGACTGTTTTAGTAGGTATAGAAGTGTAAGCATGTTGGTGTTGTGTATGTGCTTGAATCTTCAGTATTACTGAGTTAGTTAGATCTACTATGTGCACTCATGCATGTTCCTTGACTAATGGATACATGAATATTGTGTGCCCATGTGCGTGCGTGCGTATTTACCGGCCAGTGTATATGTGGTTGTCATCCTCAGAGCTCTTGTCTTTGTCTATCTCCGCTTCACTGTTGGTGCTTACAGTAGTCTCTTCCTTTCGCAGGTCTCCTTTATGCTTCTTCCTCCTCTTCCTCCTCTTCTTCACCCCTGAGCTGCCGGTCAGCTCCTCTGTTGGCCCTCCTTCCACACAGGAACCCATAACACGTGAGTCATGGCCCCAGAACCCCGGGTCCTCTGTTGGGATGGGTGAGGTGACCAGATGGGCAGGAATGGTTTCCTGTACAGGACACAAATTAGAGCCTCAGTAACAATTTATTAGCCTGCTAATGCTATTGCTATTGCTATTGCTATCACAATAAGGGTGTGATCAGACAGGGGGGCGGTTTGTAGTTTGTAAAGTGAGGGGCATCATGCTGTATTTTTCTGTTGAAGATGACTGTTGAAACAAGAACAGTTCACTGTGGTTCTTGGTAAGTGTAACAGTTCACTATGGGTTTTGTAGTCATTGTTTGGCAACTACTGACTCAACTGTCATAATCTTGCCGGTAATAACACGCAATTTAAGATAGTACACGTTGACTGGACAAAGGTTATGGAAACAAAATACAACTTTCTACTAAAAACTTTCCTTTTGAGGTGCTCAGGGCGCCTCTTCAAAAACGTAAGCAGCAGAGGCAGCAGACGCACAAAATGTCATGTACGTGTTTCCGATCAAAGAGAAGATTATCTGTTGAGATTATCTTTATGTGTGCAATGCCACCCAATTTTAAATCGTAAAAGAGATCTGGATAACTGTGACTAGGATTCTATGAATTGTAGAACATGACATGTTTTGAATTTGTCTATAATGTCAAAGATTACTAAATCATATCATGTCAAATCTGAAGATAATGTTAGTAACATAAGACTCTGATGTATTCATAGTATATTACATGATTAATGAAGGTATCATAAATCACTTGAGCTGACATAGTACGTAAAGTGGTTCAAAGGGATAACATAAGTTCAGTAACTGTAAGTATCTTTAGTTTGGCACTCACATTGTGCTGTTCTGCCTCCTGCACAAAGAAGGCCTCGCCACTGTCACCAAGTTTCATATGCAGGTCTACTGGCTCTCCATTGACCTCTATGTCCACCTGTAATATTCACAGTCAAGCAGCAGACGCATGTGGGACTTAATAGAGTGACAGATATATTAACAGTAAAAGACACCATGTACAGGACACATCAAACACCATTTTACTAACAAGCACTCAATAGTAATAGTATGGACCAGCTCTTCAGGTGGTCAATATGCTGGAAATGTTTCTTATTTACTTATATATTTATTAATATTTATTCACTCTACTCTCCAGTAAGTCCAACCCATAAAATGTCCTTTGCCCATAAAAGCTCCTTTCAGTGTTGTTAACTGTCTCTGCTTCTTACCCCCCCAATTTCATTGTTGCTAAGTGAAGCAATCAGTCGAGTCCAGCTGTGCTTGAAAGAATACAGGGATATAAAACAGTGCAATTACATAAAATGGTCATATAATTGGGAAGATTATTCATAAAAGAGGTAATGAGTATTTGTTTTAAGAAGTCTTAGAAAAAATAACCTAATCATATCAGTGACAAGAGAGAGAAGCCAAGATAGTCCCAAATTTAAAACCTTTCTCATGTTTCACAATCAGTTCACATACCACTTTCTCTCGTGATCTGAGGACCCCCAGCTTGCCGAATCGGACGTGGAAGGGGGAGCACTGAAAGGATCCATCGGGCTGACGGACCACCACCACATCTATGCAGCCGGACAGCGTGGCTTGATTTATACCCTTGTACAGCTCTTTGACAGTGACCAGTACCTGCCCAGCCAATTGACCCACGTAATTCATGGTGTCTGCCTACCAAACAACATGCAAAGAAACAAACACACTGAGCATTCCACATACACATGGGCACAAGATGAGAAATAAGAGTTCAGTGCATCAAATTATTCAATTAAAAAACATGTATGTAATTTTGGCAATGCATGGACCTCCATGATTCCTCCTAAAACATCGACATTATTTTCCAAAATAACAAAATGGAAGAGAAACCTTGGAAAAGTTTAGATAAAAAAAAAACCCACATACACACACAAAAAACCTAAATCCTAGATCGTAAGCCCTAAGAATATTACATCAAACACACAGGTCTTTCTAAGAAGGAAAGCTTATCATACTACTTGAACCATAAAGGTCCACAAATTTAACTGTTGAGGTCTAGTACATATATACATCTGTATAGTATATACAAGATGGTTTCTAAACAGAGGAGATGTTAAGCATACAGAAACATATCAAAGAACAATAAGAACATTGACTCAGATTGAGTAAGCGAACACTACTAATGTCAGCAGTTTATTATTATGCTACAAGCATAATAAGCATGTGGCTGTTTGTACATGTGTAAGTATGTGTGTACATGTACACGACTATCAGAGATTTACTTAAAATAAGCAGTGAAGAAATTCTCATGCTGTTCCAGCAAGTTACAGTGTTGACAATACACCGTCCATGGACTTACTCACAGACAGTAACACTTGGTAAACAGGATTATCACACATGAGATTACACAGCACAGGAGCTGAGAGATTCACACTGGTCCTGACCTGCACAGTGAGTATATTCATCTGTGTTTATCCACTGGATTGAAATTCAGTACACAATGGAAGATCAGGGGTGAACACACACTGTAACTTGAGTGTGGCTGATCTATGGTTAATATCTTCATAATGCACTGTCATGATATCTTATGTTGATGAATAAGGCTGATACTATGAAAATGTTTTCTTCAAGTACACTTATTTGTATGTGTATCAACAAAATTAGTATGTTCTTCAACACCCCCCCCCCACACACACACACACACACACACACACACATGAGAGCAAATATATGTGCACCAAGCATATTCTATCAGCATGTGGTCTCGCCAGACACCAAACATGAAGTTCCAACATGAGACTAGCCAGACAATAGGAATAAGTAAAAGAACAACACGTCTGGTCTGTAAAATCAGCTGTGCTCCACCACAAACAAAAGCTTTAAGCTCCTTAGTGCCTAACCAGAGCAATTTCTCAACATTTTCTGCTACTTCTCCACTCCTAAGGACTTTGTTCTTTGTTTGGACAAGAACAGCTGCAGTATGTGATATGACTAACTCAATGACTCCTTCTCTAAAAGGACTCACAACCAGTCTTATTTATCTACGATCACATCCTGAAGTTCTGCGGGCTGCTTTTCTGTAAATCAAAATGTGAAAGCAAGCAGAGGACTTTCCGACAACTCTCACCACACACACACACACGTGCAGTAAATGAAACCATAAACACATGCACGCCCTGACAAAGATGTAACATGCTCACCAGAGTCCATGTTGGTTTTGAAGTGCAGTGATCCTGGATGCATCCACCTCCATCCATGTCAATCCCCCCACCACCCCCTGAGCCCTACAAATCCCTGTCTGAGTCCTCCGCCTGACTTTCACTCTTTATTCTGAGTCTGGGTCTTTCTCATCGCCCCTCTCAGTTTGTCTGTCCGTCTGTCCTGCTGTTTTCTGTCCCAATGTGTGTCTCGGGGTGATACCCCCCACCTTGCTTCTTGCCCCTCTCTTTCCCCCAATTGCCCTCCTCCTCCCCTCCACGCTGCTTGCCCCACTCTGGCCGTGCCATGCTCCGGCATTCTTCTGCCCTAAGTCCACCCCCAGGTCACCCCAGTGGAAAAAAGCCTCAAGAAGGGGCTTAAGCCCCTTATATAACCAACCCAGCAACCTTCACACTCTGATGGCTAAGCATGCTCTCATTGTGTTTTTTTTTTTTTTCTTTACTGGCTAATATCTGTTGAGTTCACCTAGATTCACTTGTATCTGCCATGGAAGTACCTATTATTATAGTATTTTAGGCTACACTGTTTCTATTGTATGAAACCTATAGGTTTTGCGGATATAAGCGCTAGGTCAGGTAAACAGACCATTATGTAAGACTTTTGTGACTAATTTTCTTTTGAAGAAAATACAAAAACAGACATGTGACAAGTGACGACCAAGACCATTTAAATGATAATGTATGTGAACTACTGTGGACTATAATATGTTTTCACATTAAGCTGCACAGAGCAAATACATCTCTAGAGGTGGGAAATATACAGTATGCTCTCTGCTTTACAGTCTAAACACAAAAAAGTCTGAGTGCTCGCTTTAAATGTGATGTTGTGTTGACCTGGACTACATACTATAGGCCTATGTTTGAGTGCTACCAGCTTCTCTGCCAATCATGGCCATTACTGCACAGATGGCTAAGACGCTTTATGGTATTCACTGTCTTTGTAAGGGAGGACCACTTGGCAGAGGACCAGGCAGGAGGCAAACAGGGAAGAGCTGCCCCAGACAAAGTGCATCCGGGGGAGCTATTTTCAGGAGTCAACCCTCTTCCTTTGTCATAAAAATGACCTCAAGCTTGTTCTTATGGTAACAGCTTCTATGTGGTCATTCGCCTCTGGATTCAATTACAATCTCCTAACTTGCTACACAGAGAGAGGTGATTTGATTTTATTTGAGAGAGAGAGAGAGAGAGCACTTCCACTGCATACATAAAGATGCCTTCTGACAGTGCACTGAGTAACCAATCAGGGCAGATGTTCTGGGTGACCGTCCAGTTCAGCTCCTATGTGAAGTGAAAAAAACCCAGACGGGTGATGTGCTGTCAGACATCACATTTGCCACATCCTGTTTGGACCACATGTTGCTGTGACACTTTCAGTTCCACAGAGGCCACAGATTCTTTCACTCTCCATCTCTATGCAAACTCATGTTATCAGTCTTCCACGTTCGTGTCTGAACAAACATCCATCATAGCCTAGATATCAGTAGGGCCTAGCGTAACATTTCTCTGAGACAACTAATTTCAGGTACCTTCGGGTAATCTCCAGATAATGTGTTCTGTAATCTAACAAATATAAAACCAAACTGAAATTTAACACGAACGATATCCTACGTTTCACAGTGAACCATAGTGAAATATAAGGGGGTAGACAGGTGAACTGAGAGCTTTGATTTCGCTTTCATCCTTTCCCGTTCCCCAATATTATGGAACCTTTAAGCCTTGAATGAGATTACCAAGCAAAGCAAGTTTGCAGGTATCTCGCGGGTCACCGACTGTATGTCATGATCGCGCGTTCGGTTACCGACCAGTGGAATCCTCCGGGAGAATCCCATGACCGGATTCATGTATAGCAAAGCCCGAGTCACGCGTCATGGTGATTAAACTCACCGGCGCGCGCGAGCGCACGTATGAGCCGCAATACGGTATGGGGCTATAAACTGAAGATAACGGGCTGTATTTTTTTAGTTTGAAATGTATATAGTCTAGTAGACTATTCTTCTGACCGCTCCTGTCATAAACCGAGACATTAAACCCGATAGCCCCTGGTCCTATGCGTTAGCACACAGAATCCCATCATATAGGCAAGGTCCATAAAACTTTCTATTGATAAGAGATAACTTCACACCGGCCTAACGTATCTTGGCTACACATTTCTAGGTTACACCATTCGTAGCCTACACCAGGCGGTCTGCCATAGCCAGTGAACAACATCAGTTTGTAAAGAATTGGAAAGAAACAAATAACCAGTCGCTAACAACGTGAAGCGTTCTTACCGCTATAAACCGGAGCAAACAGTTCTTTCATCGAAATCGCTCTTTCATATTTCCGACAGCGGTCCCTTCTTCTTCCACGGCTATAGCGAAGAGCGTAAATACCTTTCTCCGCTTGTGGGATAAACAAGCTCGACACCTGCCGGTAACTCGCTAACGGATGACCCTTTACCTCCCTATCATCAAAGCGCTGTAAGAGCGACATGTGACTTCCCTGAAAAGACGTCCACGTGACTTGGAGCGCTCTGTTGTCTAGAGCTTCAAATAAAATGTAAAACTAAACTAAAAATGTGTAGCTAAACAAGTTTACATGCCGATAAGGAACAGATTATTTTTTATTTATAATTTTGATGTAGAGCTATATAAAATAGCTTTACACGCATGTTAATGAAAACAAAATAGGCCCACACATTTCCATTTGACTGAAAATGTAGCCTAATACAGTGATAAACTGACGCACGACAGTGTGAGTTAACAAAGTGCAAAAGAAGTAATCGAAATCTGTACCTGACCTAGTTTCTGTCGAGATGTGCCCTAGATATTGTCGCACTGCAGACCTTTTTCTAGGTTCCCAGATATGTGTCGTGCATTGAAGACTTTTCCTTTTGTTTTTTTTTTCCTTCGCATAATGTGCCTATGTGGCGGATTAAGGCCTACCTTTAAATGGTGATGGTAGTGTCTCATACATAACTGCTGCTCTTTGCACATGAAAGACATGCAGGCCTACTTTTACATATATCTAGCTGTTTTGTTATAGCTATTTTATTATGTTTCAATTAAGTTAGTCAATGATGAAATCTCTACATAGTACAGTAGCCTTAAACATACAAAAGGAGAAAATAAACAATACAAAATATGTGCCCTCTGCTTGCTGTTTATTTGAGACAAGCCTCATATTCCAAAATAACTCATAGGTTTGTTTATTCAAAAATCTATATGGCTATTTCACCGCAACCAAGTATGATAGGCTATACAATAATAGACATAATATAAACGTCACCTCAGGTTGTACTAAAACTCATATACTTGTGTAAAAATCTATGCACACTGAAGTGAGAAATGTCTTTTGAGTGGCAACCTCTTTGCCTAATAGCCTAGCTGTTGCATTGCCCTTTACCAATATTTATTTCTGCCATTCAGTAAGAAACCACATTCTCTTTTCTCCTTTGTCACTTTCTCCTTCCCATATGATTCTCCATCACAAGTCTATTTTGCCCCTGCTGTAGATCCGCTGTCTAGTCCTCCGGTGGCTGAGGGGTGGCAGCAGGTGTAGTTGCTGGTGTGCTCTCAGCACTTCCACCAGGGGTTTTCAGAACGACAGAGTCTGCAGAACAGAGACATTTTTCCATGACACCATCAAGAGACAACATCAATATTTGATCTGCATGAAAATCTTCCACTTATCTATAAACATGCTGTGTCCCTCCTCATGGCAAATAGACAGTTTGTTATTTGAAGAGTTTGGTTCCAAAACGCTATATCCTCTATTTAAATGAATTTTTGTCAACCATATTGTTATTATTATATTATTATTATTATTATTACACATTGTTTTCAAAGCAATTTCAGTAGAACTGTAGTTGGGTATTGTTGTTTGATTTATCTTTATTTGATCAAAACAACATAACTGCAATTTTATGGATATAACCTGAAATACACAATTAAATGACATGACTTTTTAATGTTTTTGAAAATGGAGATATAGCGTTTTGGAACGCTGTCTGCAAAAAATGAGATAAATAAGTTTGACAAGCACATCCTGTATTGGGCATCTGTCCTGGGGCTTACCTTTTCTCTTTGTCACCTTCTTCTTCACTGTCTTCTTCTCCTTGGGTCCATCACCAGGTGTGGGTGTAGCGGTCGGGGTTGGTGGTGTGGAGGTGGTGTCAGGGACTTCCGGGGTGGCCGGGACTGGGGTCTCTGCTGGTGTGGATGGGGTTGGGGTGGGAGGTGTGGGTGTTTTAGGTGTAGGGGTCTTGGGGGGTTTAGGGGTTGCTGCCTTGGGTGTCCCTGGTGGTGGCTGTCCAACTATCACATTGCCTTGAGCGTCGGTCAGATAAGTGGTCAAGCCCAGATCACCCAGGCTCTCTGTCACTTTCAGCTGGCAAGGAAAAGTAGGAGAGATTTACATACACACACTCCAACACACAAGCACACACTCACCTGAAGTCCGTCTCATTCACATTTCAGATAAGTGTGTGCTTGTGTGTATACAGTCATATGGAAAAACAGGGTTGTACATTCCTAAATCAGACAATAAGCTATAGATAAGTGAGTGAAGATATAGTGTACACCATATACACATTTCTCAAAATATAGTCTTTGGTTTTGCCTCTTACTTGCTTTCTCATTTCTTTCCCTGTAAGGACTGGTCTCTGGGTCAGTGTCTCAGTCTGTACCGTGCAAACTCTTTGTTCTTGTTTATACTAATACAATCAAAATTCCCTTAGACTGTGAGCCTATATTTTCTGGTCAGTGATTTCTTTCAATGGGCACACACACATGGCCTGGCAATGTAGTCATCTCTAGTCACATTTTCTCACACACAGGCATACAGATAGACATATGCATTCTGCATGAACAAACTGACATACACACAGAGAGTGCTGGGGTGCTGTGTCTTACTAGGAGCAATGTGGTCAGACCTGGGATTAGTGAGTGAAAATCTGTGATCGTATTAATCATGATTGGGATATTAATCACTGAAACTCAAGCTGGACTTGAGTGGACTCAGTGAATGAGTGTATGCATTCAAACTATGTAGCACTACACAAAATTTGATAGTGAACAATCTTAAATATGATCTTTATTACATGGATACTACTATGAATAACTATATGAATGTTCATATAAATATTATATCATATTTATATGGTGATGTTTATAGTCATATAAACATTACTACATTTATATGAAAAACTTCAGAATATGCCACCTTTCAATGGTACCATGTATGTACCTTGGTTGTATTAAGTCTTAATAATTAAGAAAATTCTCAAGTGTGTCTGTCTCTGAATATTGAGAGTATAGAGATCTACGATTCAAATTTGTCCAATGAACCAGAATAAATGAGGGACGTGATGTTATCTAAATAACAATGGAAAATGTAATAGGTTTAAAGCTGTTTTGGTTCCACTGGTGTGATGTCCATTTGGAATATTTCCATTTATTTTAATGTATTGAAACTATCTTTCAGTGTGAGCTGAAAAGTGGATTCATATCCCAGGTACAGGTGAGCAGACAGCATCATCATATGAAGAACCAGGATTTGAAAAGGTGAGTGAGGATAGGAGGCAAAAATAGAAGAAAAGGATGACTGTCAGGCTGTGGTGAGGTGGGACAAAGAGGGAGATACTTGAACACACAACCACACACACAGAGAGAGAGAAAGGAAAGTGCCATAGAACAAGAACGGGACACATTGAAATCACACAGAGAAAAGGTGAGGGAATATGTGCTCCATTTATTAGAAAGAGGTGACAGACAAAGTGATGTCATAGTCTTTATTGTGACATAGTAGAGTATGTCATAGAGTTCTGTGCAGTGATAAAGCACATTATGCCATTACCTCTATGCACTGAAACAGAGAGTGACTTCTTCAGTAAATGCAGTGATTTAGAAGGTGACATCATAGTCTATGCAGTGAGAGATAAAGTGATGCAACTATGTTTCTCTATGCAGTGGAGGAAAGTGACGCAACAATTATAATGCAGTGACTGTGAATGACATGGGACACACATTGAAACACATGAAACATTTATATTCAACTGAACAAAACATTTAAAAGAGATTCTTGACTTTAACAGGACACCATGATTCCTCCGGTCAGACGTATGGAGGTGACATTCCCCTCACATTTTGAACATATGGCTTCATATCCTCAAACACTCGCGCATGCACAGCACAGTGCTCCAAAACCCTCTTACAAGCAACAATAGGCATTCACCAAAACAGGACACACAGTCAAAACATATCAGGGACTCGTCTAACTTCAGCTATCAAACTATTCCATCCCAACCCATTTAGCCCAGTTGATATATAATTGTTGTGCCATTTTGGATAATAACCAGTTAGTTAAAACATTATTAGCAAAAATAGTTTTGACAATTTTACATACTATGACTGTAAATGAGTATTATGCTAACAATTTATCATCTGACACATTTGACCAACATTATTCATGTCAGTATTCAGTTCCGGCTGCAAATCTTTGGGCCTACCCTGTGAAACCTTAAACGACTATTAGCACCCGTCTCTTGCCTTCTACATTGCACTATAAATACTCTGAAAGAGGGTAAAATACATTAGTGCCACAGCCTAATCCTGGCACTAATAAGCAGCCTATATGTACGTATATCAACTTTCCATGTCTGTCGCTTTTATACATATTTACTTATTCATCGGAATCCTGCTATTTTACTTTCTTTTGACGACGGGGGGGTTTGCCTCGTCAGGGATGAACACACTTACAGTGAATTCACCGCTCTCTGTGCCGTACTTGTTCTTCACCAGGATGCTGTACTTGCCGGAATCCGCTGTGTTCACCTGAGAGATCGTAAAACTGGCAAACTTGCCCGACTCGAACTTGAGGATGTAGTGGTCGTCAGACACCATCTCTCTCTCGTTCTTCAACCAGGTGACCTCTGGAACTGGGTCACCTGAGATATTGCAGGTCAAGTTGAGGGCCTGTGTGAATAGAAAGGACATACAGAAAGGGAAAGAGCGACAGGAATACAGTAAACAAACAAAAGTTTGAAGTCTCACCATCTCTTTTTCAAACAAACACACACACTGACCTTGCCCTCCTGAATGGTGACCACATCTGGTAGACCACCTGCAACGCGAGCGCGATCTGCAAAGAGACAGAGGAAAGAGATCATTGTATCATTACATGGATCATCAATTGTACACATTCAAAAGTGACTGAAAGTCATCAACACTCACTTCTTTCTGCAATGGCTGCCGCTCTACACAGCAAAAGGTAGAAGAGAGAAAAGGAGGGAAACAGACCAAACATATACAGTTGAAACAGAAAGCTAGAATTTTCCACCTCATTATTCTACCAAAGTATATATATATATTTGAATGTTTGCCAAACAATGTTTAAAGGTAAGCAAACTCTCTAAAGAACAGTTCTCCAAGATTTTTTTGCAGAGAATATGAGAAATAATAGAAAATGGCAAAACAATTTGCAGGCATGCAAGGCCACAAAATCCTGGAGGGACTGATAGACCCGTACTAAAAGTAAAAGTACAATGTTCATTATCATCAGGACTTACTTAAGCCTCTGGAACTCTGCATAGGCATCGTCGAATGCTGAAAAGACAGAACGAAAATCCCAGTTAATAACACCACTTCCTCACAGCTGATGAAATCCAGCTAAACCAAGTTCTCGCACATGCAATACGTGATCACACACCTTGTCCAGACAACTCTACGGTCCTCTGCAGGCCTCCTTTCCCATCAAAGAACTCGATGGCGTACTTGCCCTTGTCCTTCTCTGTCGGCTCTGTGATCTGCAGCCACAGCTGCTCTCCCACCACACCACTCTTAATGCGGTCACTGAAGGAGATGGGTGCATCCCTGGACAGAGAGACAGAGACTGTGTTAAAAAAGTCGGAGCACACACACACACACACACACACACACACACACACACACACACACACACACACACACACACACACACACATACACAACACACACACACAACACACACACACACACATACACAACATTTATTCACAGGCAGTCTGGAGTGGAAATATAGAGTACGTATACTTATACAAGACCCATACTTGTAATGCCAGGTGACGTGAAGCTCATCATTATAGTAGTTGACAAAGGTGTACAGTCTGATGCCTTCCTCAGTGCTCTGGATCTTCAGTGGGGTAGATGAGTTTGCTGCAAACATAAACACACGCACACACACACACACCCACACACAATGTCAGGTTTCTGTACTGATTCTTAGGATAAATAAAATAAAGAGAATATTACAGAAGAAATCATGGCTTACCAATCACCCTAAACACTTCGTTCATCAGGTCTTTGAACCCTAATGACAGGAAACAAGGAGACACAGATTATGTATGCTGAAGACGAGTGTGTATGTGTATGTGCTGGTTATTTTGTGGATGTGTGGATGAGATGGTACATTACCTTGATCTGTAAGGTTGAGTGTGGAAGTGTCCTTTCCCCGATCATCCTTCACAATCACCTCATACACTCCAGCATCCTTCTTAGAGATCTGATAGAAATGCAGACAACATGCTCAGACGCTGACATAAAAGACAGAAACTGAAACTGAAAAAAGTCCACCTCAGATGCACTATTCTAAAAACAAAAGGATGGAACGTAACACTGTTCTGAAAAGCTGGGCTTTTCTCCCCTGCTAAAGATGCTGCAGGACATGGATCTGACGATGAGAGCAAAAAAGCAAAAAAAAACAACAACAAAAAAAAAACAGAAGCTCCCCGATGACAACACGTACAGTACTTCACATAAATAAAGAGACGTAGGTTGTAAACAACTCACAAAAATTGATGGTACATTAGGGGATAACAATGACAAAAATCATAGGATGCAATACTGTTAGATTGATAGATAGACTGATAGTTAGACAGACAGACAGACAGGTAGACAGATAGATGGAAATGTATATTCGCAAGCAAAGTTACAGGCCACATGAACCAAACTGATTAGAGATTAGAGGTCCAGACTTTGAGTTTCTTCCAGACGGTGTCATCACCAGTAGCATCACCAGTTCGCTGTAATCAGACACATGAAGATATTGGCACGTGCACATGTTAAAATTTTTTAATCTAAAACACACTTGCATGCATCCTTACGCTGTTCAACATATTAATGGAAAGCACAATCCTTCTTGATAAGGATTGTGAATGAGTGTAATATATAAAAAATAACAGTTAAGTAATAACAATGTCAGCAATATTCAGGGATTAAGCCATTAGGCAGTATTCTGTACTGAGAAAACTTAATATATGTTAAGCCTATTTTTTGTAATAACGGGATAGCTATATTGTTAAGTTACATTGTTAAGGAAGAGAATAGGGCAATTCCACGGAATTCACATCCATAACGCCAGTGAAATGCCTTGCCATTTGTATGATGTGAATGATAACATTCAATTTTTTCTCATGTACATTCTTCAGCCAAAAATAGCAAATGCTCAAATTTCATGTAATCATTCACATCATACCATACCATCACAATTTATTGACATTATGGATGTTACAAAAAAGATAATTTCCCATGGAATTGCCCAATAACAAAAGAATTTTGTGGTTGCTAATTAATATTTGCTATGTTAGCCAGCCTTATGTTAGAGTTATTAACCCTTCAGTTGTGTTCAAACTTGTATCTGAGAGGAGCCAGGCAGAGGGGGTTGGGATCATTTGAGTCAGCTCTCACGTTAGTTTGTGTTGAGATGGTGAAAGGGAATGAGCACAACCGAAGGGTTAAGACTGTCTTTAAAACACACAATCACACAGCAAATAGACCTCCTCCATCCAATGGCGTCATGATGGCCTAATAACCTTTTAATCATCGAAAGAAAGGAACATGTTTATTTTACAGCAGAGGATATCTGTTCAACCAGCTGACCAAAGATTTGACATCGATGAACTTCAGTTGGACTCAAAGATGATTGTCTGGTGTACAAGGATGTTATTGCACTGAATTTCATCGTACACCTGTGCAATATACTGTATAATATCACTGTGTGTGTGTGTGTGTGTGTGTGTGTGTGTGTGTGTGTGTCTTTACCTGTGCAATCTCCAGGTGGAGCCATCCCTCACTGAAGTCCAGCTTCTCATTTGCCTGGACCTCACGTCCATCTTTATACCATAAAGCAACAGATTCCTTCTTCATGTTTCCAACCTAAACCAAAAAAAATATGCCATTGAGTTTTCCTTAAACACATGTGAAAATGCACACACACACACACACACACACACACACACACACTCTCTCTCTCTCTCTCTCTCTTTCTCTCTCTCACTCTCAAACATACACACTCATTGACGTACCTTGCACTTCAGTCTTACAATGCACTCTGGGGTGACCTCGTAGCTCATGTACTCCACAAAGTGAGGACCTGCAGGATGTTAGAGCTTTGCTGAAGTTACCCACAGATACACTATGCCAATGACCACAAAATGCAAGGATCCTTAAAGCCTTTAACTAAGATAGTATTTACCTTGTTTTCTGATCCATTCTTTTCTTTGGAATTCTGACTCCTTTTTCAACTTTTGGAAGACTGTGAAAAGAGAAATGTTTCTATAAGATAATATAACATAAGTGTGTGTGTGTGTGTGTGTGTGTGTGTGTGTGAAGAGAGAGAGTGTGTGTGTGTGTGTGTGTGTGTGTGTGTGTGTGTGTGTGTGCGTTTGTTTGCTCACCATCTCCGATTAGCACCAGGCTAGACTGGTTCTTGGCTTTTCCGTCTTGGAGCTGGAAGGTGTATGTCCCCTCATCCTGGTCGCCCAGGGACTCCATAACCATCTCAATCACACCAGTGTTCTTGTCAAAGTTCATCTTGTATTTCTGGAGTTGGACAAAAACAACATGCCTCAGTGTTTTTAACATTCTTTTTTAAAGTGCTCATGTGCAGATGTGCACATGTGTTTGTGTGTGTGTGTGTGTGTGTGTGTGTGTGTGTGTGTGTGTGTGTGTGTGTGTGTGTGAGAGAGAGAGAGAGAGACAGAGAGACAGACAGGAGAGAGAGAGAGAGAGAGAAAGAGAGAGACAGAGAAAGAGAGACAAGGAAACAGCATAACACTTACCTCTCCCTGGGAGACAACGTTGTCGTTGAAAACATATTCTACTTTTCCATTAGCTGTTATCTTCTCAGCCTGCAGCCAGAAGCGCACTTTGCCTTTCTCCTGTAGCTCCACAGCCAGCTCTGTCTTTAGTGGAATAACTAGCCAGGACCAGAGAAAAAAAACATCACCAGCCACCCCTCACACAGTAGTGTTATTGTATATGACTTCACACTCGAACATGCATGTTGTTTACGGAGGCCAACAGCCCTAATAATGCACTCACTAGGGAATTTGTGGTCGTGGCTGATTTTCAGCAGTTCCTTCAGCCCTGTGAGGGGGAAAAAAGTACATGTTAATTCATCAGCTGGATTCATGAAATATCCACCTCTTTCCCCCTCTCTCTTTTCCACTCTCTTCTTCTTAATCTCACACACACACACACACACACACACACACACACACACACACACACTAACCCTCTTCAGTAAGTGTGTAGCTGCCAGATGATCCATCTGTGTGTGACACCAGACAGGAGTAAATGCCGATGTCCTCCACATCTGGGTTGTTGAAGATGGCTCTTGACCTGTGACAATCACAACAATTTGGTTAACCTTGATTTCACACACACACACACACACACACAGACACACACATACAGACACACCCATACAGTATGTTTATCGACGGGCCAGCTAAATCCTTTTCATTCCTTTACACAGTCTTCTATGTCCACACACAGTATGCATGTGTGTACAGTACATTATGATCAACTTACTTGCCACCTTTGGTTTCAATGGTCATGCGTGAAGTGTCAGTCATCTCCTCATAGTTCTTGGACCAAATGAACTGGGAGTCCGGTGTGAGTGAATCACACTCAAAGATGAGTGAAATCACACCATCGTCATCCACATCAACCACCATGTCCTTTGTGCCTGAAGTGAAAGAAGGAGAAAAGGAAAATAATGAGTAAAATGTGAGCATGTGAGAGAGACAGAGAAAGCAGGAAGGCAAGATGAGCACGTGAGCTACCATTCTGGTATTCATGCACTCGGTCTCCTACCTGGTTTAGTGACAGCCAGGACTGGTTCTGTAGGCTCGGAGGGCTTGCTCACTCCAGCTTTGTTCTGAGCACGAACACGAAACACATAGGTCTCTCCCTCCTTCAGGTTGCTGACCTGCATAGATCATCAGGTATACATATTGTGGCAGTAGTTCCTTACAATCTTTATCAAAACATATATATATATATATTTTTTTCTGCTTTGAAATGGTTTGGGAAATATGATGGCAACCTTCAGATATCTGTTGGGGCAGGCCTTCTCATTGACCCCTCTCCAAGCCTCGAAATCTGCCTCAGCCTCCTTGATGTCAACATAGTACCCGTTCACCTCATCACGGCCTTGATATACTGGAGGTTTCCAAAGCAACACCAGGGACGTCTTCCGCACTTCCAAGGCCTGGAGGTCATGGGGTGGCCCTGTGGCACAGAGGAAGGTGGAGAATTTTGTAAATAACAGTTTTGAAAGGAGCTATGTGGAGTTCTGTTACAACTCGGGTTGTCTTAAACGCAGCCTCATGGCATTCCTCCATTGACTTGCATTGTATATTATGCAGCGGTACCCATGGTGCAACGTGGTATTACAAGAGAGCCAGCCTGATGCTAGCTGGTATGCATGCTAACTCCTGTGGATGTCTGGACAACACAGAGCGCAGGTGTTTTCGTCATTACATCAATGTGGTTGTTTTTTTTCACAATCTGTTGATTTCTAGGTCATTTTCCAATGTTTAAAACTAAATGGCATCCAGTAATGGCACTTTTAGCTCTTTCATGTTTTATTTAGCTGCCATGTCTAATGGTCCTCTCAGCTAACGTACACTTGACTTGGTTTTAACTGATTTAACCCTAACCCTGAGCCTAACTCTAGACAGAGATAAAAGCAGACAGAGAGATGCGTGTGGACTGACATACATGCAGACAGACAGACAGAGAGAAACTTGTAGCACACCTGGCACAGCGATGGTCCACTCCTCACATTTGAAGACCTCACTGGGGATAGATGGGATGCCAACACCGGCCATATTTGCAGCACGAACCTGAAACTGGTAATTCACGTTCTCCTTCAAGTCGGACACCTAAAAATGTGACAAAAACACAACTAAATATAATCACTGTCCCTTTGAAGCACATAACCAATGGCTATTGCAAATAAAACACGCAATATTGAATCTGTTTCCTTTTGTGGTAAGGACTTACCCTGTATGCTCTCTCGCTGACAGATTTGATGTTGGCCTCATGCCATTTCCCTGGCACTCCACCGTTGACCTCACGGTAGTCCACAAAGTAGCCAGTGATGTCAGCACCTCCGATGAAAGCGGGCTGCTTCCAGGCCAGCACCATCGAGTCCCTCACACACTCCAGCACGCAGATACCGAAGGGGGGCGCAGGGGAGGCTGGGATGATGGGGAGCGTCAGTTAGCACCAGGGTGTCTGTCATCACAGCAGCTGTTCTATATGTTCAGACTGTGTAAACGTGGTCTACAACAGTTGTCTAATTGATCTGTGATGTGATCACATTGTCTGTCCTGACTGTCGACAGTTCTCATTGGATACTTGGCCTGTGCCTTACAATCTAATTGTGCTATGTACAGGCAAATGTTTATCTCTATATGTGAATATCTGTCTTTGGATTATGTATAAACATGTTGTGTGAAAACCTTGAGGACTTTCATGTTTGGCTAGCTGTGCACACACACTGCAAGCGAAATACAGGGTAACTTACTCTGTCTGAGTGTAGGCTGCTCTTGTTGAGAAGTATTTGTCTATTATTTGGCTAGTAGTATTTGTGAGTAAACATGCTAGTTTTGCAAAAGTGATCAAAGAATAAGGAGGGAGAGGGTGGCCAGTGATCGGCTGTAGCGCATGTGTCATAGATACTGAAGAGATACTTAGACATAGATACTCTTCAATGGTACACTGTAGGTATTGGGTAAGTGACTAGTGAACTGCTTGAAGCATGTGACTTAAAGCAGTGCACGTTATTACAATACCTTACCTTAGGTCATACTTTCAAGTGTTACTTGCACTGAACCACATCTTTTTTCTGCCTTACCTGTACATTTATGTGCTGAGCTGTAAAAATAAGCAAAAATGGTTTTCTACCAGCATATTTGTTTCTAAAGTGAAGATTCTGTGTTGTGGCTTTCCACATTAAAAGAGCTAACGTTATGTTTTACAGCTAGAACTATGTTGGATATCTGTTGCAAATGTACAAAATTATATATGCTAGTGTATATGATGTGTTTATGAAGCTGGATAACATAAAATGAAAGATGAACCAGTTGGAATAAATCAAATGAAATTGGACAATGAAAATTGCTGAAAACAAAAAGGTTGAAATCAGAAGAATGAAAATTTGCAGAAAATACAACTCCTTGGAATTCTTTCTTAAGAGTAAAGATCCAGAGAGTTGCTGATGAGAGAAGTGGACGGCTTTTTTCATCTTTCATGGATGCTCACCTGCCGAGTCTCTTCGGGCTTTGTCTCTGCCCCGACCAGACGACTCATCTACTGAGGACTTACGTGTCTGAGCCCTGCCCTTTGGTTTGGGAGGCCAGTCTGTCTCTGGCTCTGGGAGTGTCTCTGTTACCTGCCCTGGGGCCGGCTCAGCTTTGGCATCTCCTACAGCCCCCGTGCCCTGCTGGTGGCCCAGCTGGGGGCCTAACTCAAAGGCCCCCGTTTGGGTGCTCTTGTCATTTCTTGCTTCCCTGGGCAGGCCAGAGGTGAGCTCGTCCGCCCAACTCACACTGCCTCTCTTGGGCCCCGTGCCTCTACTGAGTGCCCTGTGCAGACCCAGAGGGCCCCCCTCCCCCGTCCCCAAGTCAGCAGTTTGAGCTCTGAGCGTTAGCGCGGTGTCAGAAGGGGTTTGGGGGGGCACATGCCTGCCTCCCCCACGTGGGCTGTGTACAGTTAGTCCGACCCCATTACCCCCTGTTTCCAGACACACACCATGAGGAATACCGCCCCCTACAGGAGTTAGCAGAAAACAGCGAGAGAAGCAGGTCTTAAATTAGGCACTGATATACAAGTACTATACAAAAAACAGATTACACACTACTCACACAACATACAATTACAGCTATACACACATCCACAGTTGTAAATTACATGGTAACACATCTAGATTCACACAAATCACACGCTGTGAAGAAATCACTAACAGACACATTATAAGCATTTCAGAGGCATTTGATGCATTAAAATGCCATAAATCAAAAATCACACGTTTATCTATTATCACTAGGCTACAGAGACAGAAGCATCTGTTAAAGAGCACTATAGTCTTCATCTGGTTGTAGCAAACAAAATGAAGACAAGATGGCTGAAGAGAGACATCTGAGATTGGAGGCAAGCAGAGAAAAGAAGTAGAGTGAGAGAAGAAAAAAGAAAGACAGAAAGAAAGAGAGTGGGTGACAGGGAGAGGAGGATGGAAAGGATGTCTAAGAGAAATAATGGAAAGATGAATAAGACGTGAAAAATGAGGGAAAGGGAGAACACAGGGAGTGAAATTCAGAGGAAAGTGAGGGGTGAGTGTTGAGTGAGTTAGCATCTTGTATTAATAGCACAAGCAGACTTTGCACCAACCCTTGCTTAACAATTATTCACACAGTTTCTGGTTACAAAGCCAATGGATTTCACTCAACCATAAACCTTTCTACAATTTAGTCTAATTCTAGGTATCTATCATCTGAAAACAATGGTAATGGTAATAGTTCTTTCTATACCATTTATATCATTTATAGTATAGTATATTATATTGTATAGCAATGGTATTCATATTTTTATATGAATACCATATATATGGATTTATATATTCTATGTCTACAGTTACAGTTTATTCCATACAGTGTATCACTATCAAGTGTGTTCTTATCACACAACTAGCATTGCAGAAATGCAAATTCCTCATTATCACTGTTAGACCGGAGCAAAGTCAATCGGCATAGTAACCAGCTGTGTTCCATAGGGTACTAAAAGAGCATGCTGCTTGGTGCAAGGTTTTCTAGTGAGGGCTACCTCTGGGAGCAGTGCACAGTGGTATTAGAGCAGGGGACAATGGCAGAGGGTATTACAGGTGTGCTGGTGCTGGGGGGTGTCCATGGGGTTTGGGGACTGCATGGGATGTGGGGTGTGGGGACGACCGGAAGGGGCGGCAGGTGACCTGGTTTTGTAACCAACCGCTACTTTGGATCACTCGACCCAATCTAGTGGAAGTCTACAAGTCCTGACCACGCCTCCGGTGCATGTTGAGTGGGCAGGACGGTTATGAGAGTGGACAAGGCCTGATATTACGAACGGTGCAGCAGAACGTGGGTTAAACCATGACGTGGAAGAACACGAAACACTGGGACAGGATCGGAGGTCTGGTGACACACAGACTCGGGACGCTCCAGATGAAAAGTGAGAGGAGACAACTAACTGATGGAGAGAACAGCAGATATAAACACACCCAGCCTGTAGAGAAATGTGACATCTCGGGGATATCTGGACCAAGACAACTACACGATTCATAAACAAATCCCTCATCCATAACTCTACCTGTCATCATATCATCATTTTGGACCAAAAACTGTATCTTCTAGTAAACTCACCGATGGCAGCCTTGACCTCGATGGCCTCAGATTCCTGGGAGCATTCACTCAGCCCTGCAGCGTTCACGGCACGCACCCTGAACACATAGGTCTCACCCGTGGTCAGGCCATGGCAGATAAACCTGAAGACCAAAAAGGACACAAAATAACAAGTTACAAAATAGACTAGCAAAGTGGCACTTAAGGCAGTGTAGTTGGTGTGTATATTCTGGTACCTTGTGCCTTTGACGGGTTTGTTGTTGCAGGGCTCCCACACATTTTTGCCAGCAAGGCTAGCCTCTATGTAGTACCCAACCAGCTCTTTAGCATTCTTAGAGGCCTCCCATGACACCACAATAGAGGTGTCTGTGTTACGAGTTGGAACCACACGGCCAGGTGCAGATGGGATGTCTAAAGGCAGAAATAAAAATGGAATACAGTATGGTGGGGTTAGTTATATTGTGTGTTATATGTGTTATATTGTCCATTAACTTTTCAACATTTTGTACATTTGTACATTTCTATGTTGTTTTATGATCATGTCTGAGGTCATGATGTCTTATGACTGTGGCCTATAGGCAATGTGCACAAAATCATCCTGCCAGATACAATACAGGCCACCTACTCACACCTCCGTCACACCATCAAGCAATGTAGCATCAAGCTGATGTTATGAAGTAGCTGTGCTCTGGCACAGTAACTCACCTAGCTTGTCTCCAACAGTGGTGGCCTCAGTGTGCTCAGATGGCTCTCCCACACCTGCCGAGTTGCAGGCGCGCACACGGAACATGTAGGCCTTCCCCTCAGCCAGGTCGAACAGGGCAAAGCGAGGAGACTTTACGGGGATCTCTGTGTTGACGCGCTGCCAGCTGTCTGTGCCTACGATACACTAAGACACACCCAGTGTCACCCAACAAAGACACATTTTACCTGCAACCTCACAATACGAGAGTTGTTGTGATACAACACATATCGCAATACCTGTTGATTCTGAATAATGGCCATGTCCAAAAGAGAATTCACTCTGACAGCTGTTCTTAATTATTCTATATACTAGAGAAGGCAAAGTCTTAAGGATCGCACAACTTAAAAACATTTCAATTGAGGATCTTAAAAGTAAAATTGCATAATTCTGTTTCAAATCTGACAGTTAACTTTAACTTTAAAACTTAAAATGACCTTTTCTGTTGTCTCTTATGCTTTTAGTTTTTTGATGCTGTATCGAGACAGCAGCATCTGTATCAACAAATATCATGACATCATGATACCGATTTTTCAGTCCCACCAATTATTAGCGTCGTTTAACTGATATTTCCAGTAACTGATATAGTATTTTAGAACCATGTGGAATACAGTGTTTGTTTGTTTTTTCCGCATGTCGCTTACCTTCTCCACATAGTACATAGCACCCTCCCCTTTCTCACTCGGAGGCTTCCAGCTCAGGACCACATAGTTCCTTGTTGCCTCAGTAATAGTTAGGTCACATGGTTTGCTGGGAACCACACCCTCTGAATGAAAGCCCCAGAGAGAGATTTGTTACATTTCAGATGCTACACATTGCTTTCAACACCAGGCTCAATGACAAACGCAGTGAATGAGTACCGTAATTGTTATTAAACTGATGTAGCATCTAACCTGATGGCTCTTCCTCTGTGACAATGATTTGGCCAGTCCAGGGGGCAGAAGTGCCTACAGCACAGGGAGCGAAGAGGATTCAGTCAAAGAAAGTTCAGGTATGAGGAAAAGGAGAAGCAAGGAGCATGTTTCAAGTTGAGGGGACAAATTCCACCCGACAACATGGCGAGTAAACAGAGTGAGACGGACTTGGGTGGACTTGGGGTTTCGGGGGTACCTTTGCGAGCGCGGTCGGAGGGGTCCATGGCGGCGGCAGGCAGAGAGGCGCGGGACGGGTGGCTCATGCCAGCCTTGTTGACGGCGCGCACACGGAATGAGTAGCTGCGGCCCTCCACCAGTCCAGTGACCGGGAAACGGGCAAACTTTACTGGGGTGTCATTGCACTGGATCCAGTGTGTGGTGCCAACCTCACACCTTATGGAGGAGATGAGAGACGGAGGGTCACAGAAAGGTTAATGGGCAGTGTTGAGATACATGAGAGGACGGTATGAGAGCATGAATTATGGATCTGTCATGGCAACGGCAAAGGTTATTATTAACTGAGCACTACTCAAGACAGCATTTTCATTCATTTGCATGTTCACAAAGATTGTTTTATACTTTTAAGAGGGAATATTTTGACTGCATGTACTCAAGGTTTCCCAGGGAGGGCCTACACTTGGACTTAGAATATTGAACACCACAGGGCATGTGGTGTGGTACAGTGGGTGTTGTCTTTTGGAACTGACCGGTCCACAAAGTAACCCATAATTGGGCTACCACCATCCACAGCGGGCTGTTTCCAGGAGATAATGATGTAATCCTTGTTGGCTTCATGGCACACCACATCCAAAGGAGCCGCAGGGGCGCCTTCCACCTCCGCATCGGAATCTGCCACACAGAGGAATGCCCATGTGATCAACAGACATGCAGATTCTAAAAACTCACAACTATCTGACACATACTATAAAATATACCACTATAAAAATATAATACACAATTATGTACTTCAAATTACCCACAGAAATCGCATAAGGAATGTACGCCCATTAGATTACACATATGATGAAGACACATAACACATAAACATACAACATATGTGTGAATATACAACCCATCCACCCACCCTCCACACACATATACAACTAAATCAATACACATAAGACCTCATACACATACATCGTGTCACAGCGTCCACTGGAGGGTGCCTTTAAGGGTGCCGTTAGGTGTCTAGTTACACTTTGGTACTATTTCTGCTTTTAGCAGTACTGTGTGTGTGTGTGTGTGTGTGTGTGTGAGTGTGTGTGTTGGGGGATGTTGGCGATCAACCAGCACATTCACGTGCACAGTCCTTCTTGGTACTGTATGACTGTGTAAGGATACATGACTGTGTCTACAATTTCTCATGTACAGTCCACGGTGCACATTGCCAACAGCCAGGAAACAGTCTAACCTTTTGTAGATCACCTCTCACTATCTCACTCTCCCTCGAACATACACACACACACACACACACACACACACACACAGTCTCTTTATATATCTCTTTGTATCGCTCTCCTTTATTTCTGAACCTTGACACCACACAGCTGTGATTAGTTGACATCACATTCTTGGCAAGGACAACAGATCCCTCTCGGCTTTATATTGTGTGGGAGACAGAGCCGGAGTGATGCAGGAAGTAAAAGGTCACTTACTGTGAATGGGACAAACGTGATCAACAGTTTTTTCCATCCCCGAGAAGCAAAGGGATCATGTGTGTGTGTGTGTGTGTGTGTGTGTGTGTGTGTGTGTGTGTGTGTGTGTGTGTGTGTGTGTGTGGGGGGGGGGGGCAGATTAAGATATAACGGATCAATTCTTTCAAGCTTGTACTCACCTTCCATGTGGACCCACATTCATACACACCACACACGCACACTAACACACTGCCAGACCTATATTGGAGCCAATTCAGACCTTGCTTGTGTGCCCTTGCAAATATACTGTATCAACCTCCCCAATGGCTCTTCTCAGTTGTCTTCCTCAGGCCTCCTCATCTCCTCACTGCTCTGTTCTTCAGCCCCTCACCTGGACATTATTCTTCACCCAATGTCCACTGTTACTCAAGACCGCTACTAACACACAGGAACAATATCCCCCACTCCTCTCTATCATTTCCACTTCACTACCATCAGCTTGACAAAGTCCTGCTGGGACACCACCATAAATGTAGTGTTTATAGTATAATTCTATAATATATTCATATAATATTTCTATAATAATTTCAACTAAATTGGGTTTCGGTCAGATTTCCTCACATGGGTTTACTTGTTAATAAAAGAAAAGTCTACAGTCTAAGTTGAAATCTCACAGTTGAAGAAGGAGGAATTTATGTGCAATGAAGAGATGGCAACAAATAAATTATGGATAGATAACGCAAGACATGAGAAGGAACCCATGTTTTTTCGGAGTGTTTCTCACCTCTGACGAAGACGTAGGCAGAGTGTGATTCATATCCGGACTTGGTGATGACGCGGACAGTGTACAGGCCCTCGTCCTCTTTGTTGAGGTGTGTGAGTGTGAGCGTGGCTCTCTCTCCACTCCAATGCGTCTGAACCCACTTGGATGGAGTCAGCAGCTTGTCTGCATCGAGGAGAAAAAAGACACAGTAGCAACCAGAGAGCTAAGTTAAAGTTGCCTGGTACTGAGCAGATGCTTTTATCCAAAGACACATTCTCACCCAGAGAACTAAACAGAACAGAAGGTATTTTACCAAATTAGACACGTCACTACAGAAAGAAACTAGCTCAAGATTAAAGTTAAAGTTAAAGTTAAAGTTGCCTGATATTTAGTAGACTCATTTATCCACAGTGGCACAGACTCGCAATGGCAGGTTTAGGAATCAGACCCAAGTCGACTGATTGTCAGATGGTGACATTACGCCTGTCAAGTGAAATACGTATGTTGTGGATGAGTGCACTGAGATTACCATGGAAACCAGCTTTTGGTAACTTGGTGTGTGTGTTTTGGTGGTGGAAGGAAAGTGGGTATTTCTACAACAACAAAAAAATATTTGAGGAATTATTTTGAGGAAATTATCAATTAGAGAGATTCATCAATACATTAGCCTTCCATTTCCATTTGAGGAGGACTTTTTATTTTATCATGATTCTGTGATAACATATGGTGCTAAAGCAGGTCCACTCTGTCACTAACTTCTAATTGTACATCACTTGAAATGACTGACTGGTCAGTCTAAACTATTTAAGGTATAAACTATTTAATAATGATGAAAAGTACAGTACAATGCACTGGTAGTATAAGTACACAGCATTAGTCTATTTCTCAAAATATGCTTGCTAGGTGCTTTGGATAAATATATCTGACAAATACCAGGACCATAACGAAATGAGATCAGTTTAATAATTGTGTCCTCACCATCTCTGTACCACTCGATCTCAGGCTTGTAGCGCTGCAGTGATGGATAGATGATCACTGTGCAGCCCAGGCTCATGGTCTCGCCCTCACGGCCGAACGACACGTCAAACTTGTCCACAATGTGGGTCTCAAAGGTAATGCCGTATTCACATACCCAGCCATCTGCCAGATGAGAAAACACTCAGTCAGAAACGATGCACAAGGCAGGAGGCTGCCAGCCCACTGGTCAGGGCCAACCCTGAGGAATCAGATCACTACTAGGGATCTGATCCCGTCAGGCTGCCACCAACCTGGTCAGCAGCAGCCTTAGAAAATGGGCAGCACGTCAGGTGTGATGGACACAAGAGGAGGAGAATGGCAGGCTCGGAGATCACAGAGACATGGCTCTTCTGGGCACACACATACAGTACAAAGGGACTAGGGAAGTGTGAAGAGCTCGGAGACACCCAGAGACACCAGTGGACCCTGTAGAGGTTATTCAGTGTGCAGCACAAGACATCATATGCAGTGTGCAAGAGACAGACATCATGTGCAGTATTTAGGACATGGACTGTCTCCATGCATACATTAGCATCACATAAGAACATTACAACGTATAAACAAAATGTTACAAAACAGTACTCACAATCTTACATTGACACACACACACACACACACACACACACACACACACACACACACACACACACGGACACACCCACGGACATGGACACAGACACAGACACACCCACCCACACACACACACACACAAACATTTTGCTCTTTAAACACGTATATAAACACACACTAGGCCTGCTTATGTGTATCATCTGCAGGGCTACACTACGCAAGTCAATCCCATAAGAGGCATGTTAGGACAGCATGACTTACTGTAACAACAGACTAGAATCATGCTGCACTCTTTCTAGATCAGTGTGTACTGTATTTTAGACTAGTGTATTTTAAATAATCCCTAAGGTGCAAAAGTTGTGTAGATCAGGTGATCTTTACTCATTGACAACGTAGCAGTCATTTAAACTATAAATGGCTTTAACTGTAAGACTTTTTGAGCAGCAATAATGCATAGCATAGTAATGTATAAGATACATTTCTATTTTTTATTTAAAATACAGGAACATTTCAGTTTAAAAGAGTGGAGAGAAAAAGATTAGACAGAGACCGACCATGCACATGAACATTCGCTCAAGAGGAAGAAGAAATTCTCAGTTTTCACCAAACACAGAACAAAGAGGTCACATAAACGACACAGAAATACCAAAGAAGCGTTCACCCAGCAGAGCGTGACCGCTCAGTTACCTGGTTCGGAGTTTGCCTTTTCTGCATCCAGCGGACAAAAGACAAAATCAGCCGTTAGCGTGACAGATTTAGCATGTTAGCTCATGTCAGCCCCTTGCCCCTCTAAGTGGGTTTCACATTGATGGCGCAAAGGTCACTATTTCACATATGCAGAAGCACTGGTCAGCTGAAGCACATATCATTGGATCATTTGTATCTATACTCTGTGTGCTCTCAATGTGAAGTCACATAAAATTAATCAGAATGAAAGCAAATCAACATAAATGCAGTGAGCAGAAAGCTGTCATTTATTAAAACTTACGTTGACTGGGAGTTGGCAAGTCTTCCTCAAATTCACCTTTGAACCCTATACAGAAAGAGGACCACATATAAAGGTTTAAGAAACTCATGGTCAAGACTTCAGAAAACAACAACTGTCAAATTCTTAACAGGAAACTAGTGCCGACTCATATTCCATGCCATTTCATTATCATGTAAATTAATCTCACCATGTCTTTCTCAAGGACATAGCCAGTGTGTATTAACCAACATCAATATTAATTATTAAGAATTTATTTTTATTGCATGGTGCTTTGTTCATTTTCCTGTATGTGAAGAGAAATTGAAGTAAGAATTTTATTATACCTGGTACACTAGCTTACATATGACAATAAACGTTAAACTTGAGCTTGAACATTAATAAGCACGCAATGTGCTTTAGTGTGAGCTAAATTCTAAAATGTGCCCTAAAGTTGAGTTACTGCCAGCAGGGCAGGGCCTGTGTCTTGGTTCTAAATGAAAAGGTTTGCATGCTTTAAGGCAACTTTCTATTAACGGTGTATTATATTATCTATCAGATTTGTTCCGTGTGATGGTGGACAGCCTAGTGGGCTGCTGCAGGGGACTGAGAGACCTACTCTTGACGACGACTGAGGCGAAGGCAGAGAGCTCGCCCTTGCTGTTCATGGCGGATACACGATACTGTGCCGTGTCATCAAAGTCACATCTGAAAGGAGAGAGGTCCACGTGACCAACAGGGACAAGACATGCAGACTGTACCACCACAGGGGCAACACGCACACACACACACACACACACACACACACACCCACACACACACACACACACACACACACACACACACACACACACACACACACACACACACACACACACAGCAGCAGCATAGTAATTCATAGTCATAAACTGCATGTATTAATACTGACAATCATAGGAACACTGTTAACACATAAAACATAATAAACACACACACACACACACAAACACACAAACACACACACACACACACACACACACACACACACACACACACACACTTTAAATCATGCCAAAGCATGTGTGCTGAGACTGAAAAGAGTTCCCTGAATCCAAGCCCAGCATGCTGAGGAATAAATAGCCTGTGAAGTGATGTCATGACAGCCAGGTGCTGGGGGATTGGCATTACAGTAATTCACAGGCTTGCGTTCCATCACTGGTAATGCAGTAATGCAGTATCACAAAATTGGCCATTCTGCCTTCATCGTAGGTTTGTGTTTTTTGTGTGAGGGTATAATGCTATTGTATATAAATATGTGGTGGGCGGAGTTGTGTATATCAGTTGTGGTTGATGGCAGAGTTCTATAATAAGGCACAGCAGTAGCTGGCCTGAGAAAGAATGTCCCTTGTGTGTGTGTGAGTGTGTCTCCTCTGTAGGTATTTTTAGATGTCCTCATTGTTATCAACAAGAGCAAAAAGAAACAGTGCGCCTCGAGCCTAGAATTCAACAGCAATGCTGGAATAAGGTGGGCAGTAAAATGACCCAGACTATTCAGACCTCAGTTTAGATGGTATAGATCTATATTTTGTATGTTTGTATGTTTGGGGTTGAGGTGGGGTTGTTATAGTTACCATTTGTAAGCATTGATATGGAACGGTGATTAAACTTTTTACCAGATCTATTTCATACATAGTAGGTGTCCTGTTATTCAGACATTAATAGCCACCCCACCAGCCAATCAGAAAAGAGTATTTCTTCTCTCCGGTTGATAAATACCTGTTGATCTCCAGGGAGTGCACATTGTATTTGCTCTCCACCTTGTACTTCCCAGGGTCCGACATAGGGTCAATGCTGACATTGTTCTTATACCTGAGGACAGAGAGGGAGCGGAGGAAAGAGGCAGGGGAGAAAAAGAGAAGCCAGGAAAATAAGAACGAAGAGAAAGGGACATGACGAGGAACAGAGGACATCGATACTGACAGTGTCTCTCTGCAGTGTTGATGGCACTGAGCTGAGAGTGGACATCACATTCAAATGGAAAAATGGAAAGATGACATAAAGCACAAGGAGAGCAGAGGTGGGGCACTTGGGCCACATGTTAGGGCAGGAGAAGAGAGAACATTCTGTTTTAAGTTTATATCTATGTTAAACTTTACGCTTTAAAAATATGAGCACTGCTCACGTGTGTACGTGTGTGTGTGTGTGTGTGTGTGTGTGTGTGTGTGTGTGTGTGTGTGTGTGTGTGTGTGTGTGTGTGTGTGTGTGTGTGCACGCGTGCGTGTGTGTGTATTTGTGTGTGAGCGTGTGTGTGTTGGGGGTAGGTAGGGCTCATGCATTTTTGGGCCCCTAGACTTACCAGACCACTCGGGGCTCAGGCCAGCCAGACACAGTGCAGTGGAGCCTCACACACTGCTTCTCCCACACAGTGTGGGAGCGCGGCTTTATCACAAACTCGGGGGTATGCATCAGGTTGTCCTCGTTCATACGCTTGTGGTACTCCTCGTTTTCATGGATCTGGGGGCAGGCCAGTCATAATCCTTCACTTGCTGCATACAAAACTAACCATGCACAATCTGCACAGGCCATTCGGCATTCTTGGGAATCACCATTCAAAATTCACAATGCATTAAACAAGCACAATCCTTTATATACTGTCTAGTAACAGTGCAACAGTGTAACAGTGTAACAGACAGCGTAACACTGACAGTAACAGTAACAGTGATAAACTGTGTGTAAGTATGTGTGTGTGGATGTCTGTGTGTACATATGTGTGTCTTGGTTTCGTATGTCTATTCAAGGCCACAGGAATCATCACCTCCTTCAAGACACCCTGTGGTCATTAACACACAGTACCAACAACAAGTCCCAAGACAACAAGCTATCCGAGACACTGGCAACAGCCGAGACTGGGCCTCTGGGAGTACCAGAATGCCCTCCTAAATGAGAGGAGCCAGGGAGCTGGCACATAGGGAAGAAGCTAAAGTTAACCCCTCTCTTTAAGTCTGAGCCTTATTAAAGGCTCTTGTCATGGAAACGGACTCCTGCCCTGCGGTGTTGTGAATGACTCGGTCACTGTCGTGGAGGATTAGCATGTGTGGGGGATCTGCCGGCTGATTGGCAGCTGTGGCGTACAACTGACCCTCTTGGTGAGCGAGATGCGCTCGGCAGACTCCCTCATGACAGCGCGGCGGGACGTGTGCTCGCTGCGCTCGCTACGCTCCATCTCCACGCCGCTGGTGAAGAGGCCCCGGCGCGCCATGTAGCCCGAGCTCTCCTTTAGGCGCGCCTCCTCCGTGTCCGAAAGCCCACTTGCATACTCCTGACTGGGGTGGAAGGGGCAAGATGGGATGGGGTGGGGGTTGGGGTCAACATTGGTAGTTGAGGAAATGACTCTCTGCCTTTCTGCCACCTCTAAGGGCTAAGCTACATCAGGCACATAACTGAAGCGTTCCATTCACGTTGCGTCTGCTGCAACAGTTAGCTTCCACTATAATCAATGGAAGTAGCCTCACCAGACGTGATAGTGGCAGGTACATTTAAAAAAAAAATAGACCATTCTTCTAAAATGGATTTTACGAGTCATGAACGGAACGCTTCAGTTACGCGCCTGGTGTAGCTTCCCTGTAAGTCCGAAATTACACTGGAAGCTGCTGGCTTCAGTAAGCAGCCAGCTCCTGCAGTGGTCATTACCTGCCCCTGAAGATGGGCACTACATAGCCGATGATCTGGTTCTCCTTATCCATGGCCAGGTAGGTGGGCTTCGCCCGCTTGGGCAGTGGACTCAGTCTGCTCTCATCCAGAGCAGAGAAGGTTGCTGCAAGACTACAGTGGTACATAGCATATGATCATACTGCATGTGCTGGTGTACACTGGTATGTATAATGCGCATACATGGAAAATACATCTTGTAGGATGAATGGGAAGAGGGGAATGGGGTTGGAAGCTTTAGCAGCCAAAGGTGGAGGAGAATCAAGGAATGAAGATGGAGGAATTATTCAGAATTAATCGGGTGAAGTAGGGAAGAGTTAGTGCCCTCAGTTGACTGGTGCTCTCAAAGACATGAAACCCAATCAATCATCACATCAATAGTTCTCTGAATATCAAATATGCTTTAACACAGACCGAGAGAAAAACATTTGATCATCACCAGCTGACAGAGTAAGTTGAAATAAATAAGTTAAAATAAATAATAATTTGGGCAGCCGTGGTTAGCACTCTGGACTTGTAACCGGAGGGTTGCCGGTTCGAGCCCCGACCAGTGGGCTGCGGCTGAAGTGCCCTTGAGCAAGGCACCTAACCCCTCACTGCTCCCCTCGAAGCCGTTGTAGCAGGCAGCTCACTGCGCCGGGATTAGTGTGTGCTTCACCTCACTGTGTGTACACTGTGTGCTGTTTGTGTTTCACTAATTCACCGATTGGGTTAAATGCAGAGACCAAATTTCCCTCACGGGATCAAAAAAGTATATATACTTATACTTAATCCTTTAATTCAGTCTTAATTGAAATATAACAAATAACTGTTGCTATCCAAGGTCATATTTTATTCTCACAACCACGGCCACACAACCTCACAACCACCACACATGTCTCTGTTCTCTGACACATACACACACACAGTGAGGGTTACAAATACTAAATGCCTACTGAAACTGTTAAGATGCATCAGAGGTAAATTACAAACTATTGGAATGTCAGTACACATATTGAATTTCCCCTTGGGGATCAATAAAGTATCTATCTATCTATCTATCTATCTATCTATCTATCTATCTATCTATCTATATTTGTGTCTGTGTGTGTGTGGGTGATTGAGTGGGTCATTTGATCATTTGTGTATGTGTATGTCCCGAACAGAGTCCTAAATGGAAGAATATATGTAGGCTACAATAGCGCAATGAGATAAATCACAATATACGAGGTGTTGTAAAAAACATTTTATACAATTCCTGATCAGGAATATTTCAAAAGGTAGGTAAGTACTTCCAATTATAATCTGAGGCCCCTGATTCACATGAAACCATCCTATAATAACAATGACTACAGAGAGTCAAATTCAGATTTTCATTCACATGTTCCATTTGCAATTTCCCCTTAAGCTTTGTGTCACATTCTCTGCAGCAAACAAGACCAGGAAACGTTACAATGCCATACCACAATAATCCAGCAGCTCCCCAAAGTTAGAAGCACAGCGGTATAGCAGCAGGTGGGCTGGAGGAGACTGCCACTCTTACCACCTCTCCACAACAGAACAGGGCCCTGACCCTCATGGCCATCTCCCTTTCCAGACTCAGGTCGGAATGCTTCATGATGGATCATGAGTACAGGAGCTCTCCTTTCACCATGGGAACGCCAGAATTATTAAGTGCCCATTCACAACATGGAACGAACTCCCTAACAACTGACAAAATGTCTTCAGGGCATCATGCAATATCAACAAATGCTTAATGTGTCTCCTTTGTTACATTTAGGATTATGTTTCAGTTCTTAATAAACTAAAGCTAATGCTCAAATCTGACTCTGAGTAATCAAAGACTGAAAAAAATATGTCTTAAGGGTCATGAACGCTGCCTGTGAAAGTAATATTCGTTCTCATATTGTCAAAATAAATCCAGGCATCCCAATTATTGTCCAGATCTTAATTTATAGCACTCTGTTGTCTGACTTGTCCCAGTAAAGAAGCAGGAATGATGACTTAACATGTCCTATGGTCCTCCATGTCTATATGTCCATGACCAGATCAGACCTTAAGACCTTTCACTGCTCTTTAACACTCTATCCAGGTTCAAGGCTGAGGTGACAGGAGGGTAAAGGGAAACACTAATAAAGTCAACTGAATCTATAAAAAAGACACCACCAACCAGAAAGACCTTGTAAATAGACGTTCCATATCCACTCTCACTGGCACTGGCATTGACTCTCACCAACTGATTGTTTTTTCATTTGAACATTCAATTTTTAATTATGTGCCAACTGCCAAAATAAATATCCATTGTTAAAGGATTATGAACCGATAGAATATTAACTTCACTGGACCTTTCTTTTAAAACACCTGCCTTACATTAATATTGACTATACAGTTATCGTTGTACATGTTCATTCAAAAATATATTACCTTTATTCTGCTATATTTCAGCTCAATTTTACTTTTCAAAAACTACAACCCTTTAGAAAGCTTTTCTAAACAGCCAAAAATAATTAGCCATGTGCAAGAAGGAAATGGGATCTGTCGCCCAGACATATGGAAGTGTTATAAATATTATGTCACAGTAGGCCACTTATGTTCTAATCGTTTCAGCACCTTGGGTGTTTACCATGCCTGGTTTAGTTGGGGACAGGGGAATGGACCGAAAATTTTCAATTTTAAAAAAGCTAATCTGGTACAACAATGCAGCCAAAGAATTAACTTTCTAGACAATGAGTATTAACAAATTAAAGATGTGCTGTCTATCAAAGGAAATTCAGAGATTCACTTAGACAGCATTGAAACAAATCTCTCCACTAACCAGATGCTCCACTCTATAAATACCAAAGTGATATATGGAAAAAGTGGGCAACAACACAGTGGTGGTGTGGCTATGCATATGAGTGTGTGTATGCATGAGTGGTAAAGCAACAAAGCTTAAATTTTGAATAAAAATAAATAAATAAATAAATAAAAAACATATGCAAAAATTACATGCACAAAATCAAGGTAAGCATATAAACTGTAACCACAACATATAAACCACTGGCATCTGCACACATATCAGGGACTAATATTTCACTGTGTGCATATGCCATAACAAGACACAACACCACACTCCCTCATCAAAGCAACCCAATCAGCTACTTGCTTTAGCATCTGCTAGAATGCCATGGAAGATCAATGAAAAGCAAATCAAAGACAAACCTTCCAACACAAAGGTTTAGCTAAACACCAGACCCATAATATGAAATACCACCTTTACTATAGGTCAGACAGGAGCTTGATTAGGGGAGCAGTGAGGTTCAGTTCAAAGCACCATATGAGCAGCACAGAGGGAATTCACATGCAGACATGCAGTATTCACAGACATATTAATGCTTTGTTGTTATCTTTTGTGAAAGGATTGGGTTCTGGGGGTGCTGGTAAAAGGAGGAGGAAGGAAATATAGCGATTTAAGGAAGGTAGTCTCTGAAGTGGATAGGAAAGGTCGATGCATGTTTAGGGAGTTGACTAGAATTATGAGATGGGAGTTGAGTTTCGGGGAGGGTCCATGCCCTGCTGGATTACACCCTCTTACCCCTTAGAGCTGCTCTTGCTGTGGGCGGAGTAGCTGCTGGAGCTCTGCTGGTATTGGCTGATAGCAGACTGGGTCTCCCGACTACGATATCCACGATCATAGTGTCGGTGGTGTTTCTGATAGAATGGCAATGATCCTGACATCCTGCACGGTCTTCCCAATCCAAAACTGTATCCACAAACTACCTGAAACCTATGTTTCTCTCACTGGTAATGGAGAATACTGGTCAGTGGCATTACCAGACAGGACCTCTGTCAATAGACAGGCAATTTTAAACATTTATTATTATTATTATTATTATTGCTTGAAAAGATGGATGGACTAAGTTATGATGGCTTAAGTACATTCTCCAAGATTTCTTTTTAGATGCTTGTGTAGCTCCATTAACTACTTGTTGAGAGTTTGTTAATCAATTTCTTGTCAATGTGATGTTCATTATGATCAAAGATTTAGAAATAAATGTATGCTATATTTATATATTTTTTTTCATATGAGAACATGAGAATAATGCAAATTTAGGTTAGAGGGTTTGATAATAGGAATATGTAGGCCTAGATAACCAGTTTCTTCTCAAGAGCCTGTGAATATGGAATTCCTCTTCCATCAGTACATGCATTCACATTCAACATGCACAATAATATCAGTGGACGAGATCAAAACTGACAGCCACACAGTAGGCTAATATTAGCCAGCTGAATGGTTCAATATATTTCATGTTCCATCACTTGTTCATAGACATAATGTTTATCGTTTTAGAAATAATCATTCTTTCATTATTAGTCAGGGCAACATAATTAATCATATTTTTTCTCACCTAGTCCAAAGTGACTTTGAGCCGCTGAAAGCCGCGCTATGAGTTGTCCAACTCCGGGTGCTAGCAACCAAGCCTTGAAATCCACGCAAAGCCACAAGAAGGTACGGACGTAGTGGACAGGGCTGCCGTCTACACAACAAAAATAATGTTGGCGCTCGGCGGAATGTCGAAGCCACAGTCAAGTCCTTGTATGGCCAGAGAGACCGTTAAATATAGCCGAGAGTGAAGAGGCAAGGCTATCTCACCTCTCAACTAACTGGCTGAACGCACACCGGTGCAGGGAGGGAGCCTCGATAGTTCAATCTGTAAACTTGGGTTTCCATGCCCCCAGAGGTCAAATCAGCCAAATGCCGGCTGGTTGACAGCCTTAGGCGCTGGCATAGGTCCGTTCAGTTTAATTCGATAGGTCAAGATAATGGCCTACGTCTTCGTTAAAGCAGAGCACCAACTGTGGCTTTGGTCATGAAATTAAATTAGTAGCCTATTCCCTCTTGCATATTGACAGCTGACTCTGAATCAGCCCTGGCCCCTGGGTCTGGTCCTCAGACTCACTTACTGTAATAATAACATGTGAGAATTTAAACAATTCAGACATGAATGTGCTGAAGATAAAAACAAACTATATTTCTCACCTGTGCCATCATCATCACCCAATTCCACAATGGCTCCCAGAGGCAGCTATCAGTTTTGTGCTTCATTTTAGCCCATTCCCTGCCAAGTCAAGTCAACTTTATATAGCACATTTCATGTTGCAAGCACACATGTGCTCCAAAAAAAGAGAATAGCACAACAGACATGTCATAACCAAACAACAGATAAAATAGATAAAACTTAAAATATGGAAATATAAATACATACAGTAAATAGTGAATGTAAGTGAATAAAAATAAAAGATAATTACAAACAATTAAATAAGTAATAACAATAAACAATTACAATTATTATTATTAATATTATAATTAATAATATATTATTATTATTATTATTATTATTATTTAAAACTACAAAATAGTTTAATTACTTAGCCTTAAAAGCCTAGTTAAAATACTTTAAAGCCTTTTTATTATTAGTCTTAAAAGCCTAATTATAGGGTGATTTTAAAAGAATACACTGTCAAAGCAGTCCTTTAATCATCCCTGTTAGTGGACCACACTATTTGTATTCAACAGTGCACCTATTTGATGTTTCTCTAGGTATTGTTATATTTCTGCTAGCTGTCCTGTCACTAAGAACAACAATTATTTTCTTTAAATTTAAGATGTATTTAACATTCTCATTGTATTCCAATATCATATTGCTAGGGGTTAGGGGAGACCACTGGTTGATGCTGAGCTTATCTCTTTTACTGCCTGGGACTCAGCTGTGGTTGAAACTAACTTTAGACAAGCTATTGTTACCTCTGTCACATACAACACATGCCATCAGACAGAGAGTATGTGTGGGTGTCTATGTCATCTGTGTGTCTTTCTTTGGATGTCATTTTTTTTCTGTTTTGCACGAGACAAGGCCACGTGCTATACTGTTAACACACGCACACACACACAAACCTGAACCCCACTCCACCCATTCGCTGAGTAACATACTCTCTGCTGTTGTGCCTGTTGTCTCATAAGGAGCCAGTGCTTAATATGGTACTTGATTGTCATTAAAGGCATAAATTGGGTGAAGGAAGGAAAAGACTATGGTTTAAAGACACCCATCCAATTATATATGTTATTTACAAAATTATTTAATGTGGCCTGCTGACATTAAAGTGTCAATATGCTTATACTGTAGGTAGGTGTGTGTGTGTGTGTGTGTGTGTGTGTGTGTGTGTGTGTGTGTGTGTGTGTGTGTGTGTGTGTGTGTGTGTGTGTGTGTGTGTGTGTGTGTGTGTGTGTGTGCGTGCAAGAGAGTACATTTCTCTTTGTCAATCTCCTTGAACATCAAAGGACACTGGATGATGAGTATATCATATCTGAGAGATTATTGTTAACAGACGGTTAAGCCTCAATTACCTGTCTGTCAATATCAGCCCATAGATCACATGGAAAATGTCACTGAAGAGTATTCAATGTAACACTATGACAGAGAGAGAGAGAGAGAGAGAGAGAAAGAGATGGTTTGGAGTGTGTTCTGAGGCAGTACATTGATTCTTTTCTGTGTGTATGTGTGCGTGTTTTCGAATGTGTGTACTTTTTTCTGTAAGAGAATGTCTATTCAAAGGAAATAACAAATACAACATTTTTAAAGTTATTAATTTATCAGACAGTTTGATATTATCAATAAAAGTGGATGAAGACTTGTCGTTATTTATTCAGTATAATCTTATTCACTGATACAGGCTATAGACAAACAACATTGATGATCAGTTGATTAAGATGCTTCTATGGTTCGTTTTTCTTTTGCCAATTCAACAAAAGTCAGACTTGACTATCATCTGCTATTTTGGCACAAAATCAGTGTGGAGTGTTCAGTCAGTGGATGTCCATGTCAGTCAAAGCATGTGAAACCAACCACCCCGCAGTAGGCTACACATCCAGAAGCAGAAGTAAGCTATATTCTTCCTTGCTTTGAGTGGGTGAAGTGCAGACACACAAATTCCACTCCACCCAGGTGGATGAAAGGAAATCATGAAGCAACCCGCTTTGGGTGTCTTGAAAAGTGCTAAAATGCTAGTGAAATGCAAGCTAGTGAACCACAGATGTCATTGTCAAGCTAACGACAGTTAAGGAATACCCTCAAATTTGACTTTTCTACAGCTGTTATGTTCTTGTCCTTTTATGGAGAGCACACAGGTTTTGTACAAAACTCTACTTTCCACATCAACATCTAACTTCCCCAAGAATGTTGAAATGATCCCTTATATAATCATCCACTCTGTGTGAGTGCAGATCTATTTTTGCCACCCTTATCAGTATCCCCCCTCGCCTCCTTACCTGTCTCACATCCTGTGTCCAAATGGACCCACCATCTGCTGCTATAAACTAGTCTGTTTCATTGCTGCCAATGTCACACTGAATGTTCTCAGTCGCTTTGTTCTTTGGTAGCCTAAGTTTTATACCATGCAAACAGAACCTTTTAACCTCCTGACTACCAGCAGTTCAATTTAGTCTGAGGACAAATGCACGGTGTAAACTATCTCCCACACCATGCATACTACTGTGCTAACTTCTTTAGTGGATGGGAAATTAGAATTTTCATCAGTGGAAGTAATTGTTTCTGATACTATCTGTTTATTTCCTGACTCTTCCTAACACCTACCATGTTGTCATGACCATGAATCAGTCAAAGAAGAAGCAGAATTCAAGATACTGGGGTTGATGATTGTTAGTAGTTAGTGGTAGACTATTACTGTAAATGACCAGCAGAACATGAGAGGGCATTTACTCCACTTTCTGATGAAGATGCTCCCTCTAGTGGCTACCTCGTTGTTTGTGCTAACAAAAACGTGCAGAAATCATTAGGTTGAACAATAATACAGGACTCAAGGCATCTTGGATAAGATAATACTCCCAATTTTTTTTGATCAGAATTGGGGTGAGGTGGGGGTAGGGGTGTAGGCCAAGAAAGTGATCAATGCAGCATATCCAATCTGCCTTTGGGTTGGGTGATAAAGATTTTCCACTCAATTCATGGTCAATATAGTCAGACCAACATAATATGCTGGCCATCTTGTTGTATGAGCCGTAGCCAACTCTTTTTCAGTTGTCAAAAACTAAAGCAGCCTAACAGAAGTGTTGTGACTGACTATTGGTCTTGTGTGTGCTTGCCAGCCTTGTTCCCTTACTTCTGCATACTTTAACTTTCATGGCTTCAACTTTCAATAGTTAGCTCAATAAAGTAGGCGATGCGCGCATGGGCGGATTATGAACTTTCGGGCCCCTGGGCCCAGATGTATTAAGGGCCCCCACGTATTGTCGTATATGTGGGAGGGGGGGGGTGCATTTTGGGGATGGCCAATACTAAATTCAACCAGATTCATAGCCTATGCATCCTGATTTGTTGATATTGAGGCAATGATTCCATGCAAAGTCTTGGGCTTCAGGGCCCCCTGACCCCTTGGGCCCCTGGGCCTGGGCCCGGTAGGCCTGTGCAGTAATCCATCCCTGGATGCGCTCGGATACTGCATCATGTCTGGTCTAAAAGTAGTTACAACACTGTGGAACTTACAGTTGTCATCCAACATCCACCATGAGTTTCAAATACAGTGCTTTGCCCCATATTCCTGCATAACTTGTATTTGCCCAATGTCCTGTTTTCTGTCCTTCCACAAAATAAATTCTCCTTTATCTGTCACTAATCGGCAAAAAGATAACCTAGGCCCCCTTGTTCTCAAGTAGTACGCAAATGATTAGGTAACGACGTGTAGCAACCCTGTATGGGTCAAACTAGTTTACTAATCAAGTCAAGTCAAGTCAAGTCAAATCAACTTTATTTCTATAGCACATTTAAAAACAACTGAGTTGAACCAGTGCTTACAATCAAACATAAAACAATGACAATGGTACAACAACAATAATAACATAACATGGGGGGAAAATACATAAATAATTGAAATAATAAACAAATTGGTCAAAAATAAAATAAAGAATAAAGTGTGTGTGTGTGTGTGGGGGGTATTAAGGTAGATTAAAGTCTTGGGAGAAAATGAAAGTCTTTAAGTTAGACTTAAAGCAGTCAATGGTTGGAGAGGACTCAATATGTACAGGTAGACTATTCCAGAGTTGGGGGGCAACAACAGAGAAGGCTCTATCACCCTTAGTTTTAAGGCGTGTTTTGGGGATATAGAGAAGATTCTGAGATGAAGACCTAAGTGATCTTGGAGTGCTGTACGGAATTAGTAGGTCACATATGTAACTAGGTGCCAAACCACTTAGGGCTTTGAAGACAAAAAGTAAAATTCTAAAATTAACTCTGTGCTCCACAGGTAACCAGTGCAGCTTAGCCAGGAGTTGCTAACGTTTCTTAGAGCCACTTAATAATCTAGCTGCTGCATTTTGAACTAGCTGAGGTCCTTTGAGAGTCAGGCCTGCATGTAATGAATTACAATAATCTAGTCTAGATATTATGAAAGCATGTAGGCCTATAAGAGTTTCAAGATCAGAGAAGGACAGAAAGGGCTTCGGTTTTGCAATGGTTCTTAACTGGAAAAAGCTGCCTTTGACCACACTATTTACTTGCTTATTAAAATTTAAAGAGGAGTCACAGAAAACCCCAAGATTCTTGACTTCACTGTGGCAGTTTGCAGAGAGAGGTCCTAGTGCATTTTTCAAAATAGAAACATCACTTGGAAGGCCAAATTTAATGATAATAATGACTGATAATTATATCAGTTTTAGTTTCGTTCAGTTGAAGAAAATGTCTTGCCATCCAGCATTTGACATCACTGAGACAGTTAAAAATATTCTACAAAAAACAAATGCCATTACTGTTAACAGGCAGGTAAAACTGAGTGTCATCTGCCTAGCAGTGATACTGAATGTTATACTTTTTAAAAATTGAGCCAAGGGGTAGCATATAAAGAGAGAATAAAAGAGGGCCCAAAAGGGAACCCTGAGGAACACCACACTTTATAGGGGCAGAGGAAGAGGAGAAATTGCCTAAACTAACTGAAAATGATCTATCACTAAGATAAGAAGAGAACCATTGCAAAGCAGAACCCTGGAGACCAACTTCATCCTCCAAGCGTTTTAATAGGATGTTATGGCTGATGGTGTCAAATGCTGCACTCAGATCAAAAAGCACCAAGAGGGCGCAAGATCCAGAATCAACTGCTAAGAGAATGTCGTTTTGGACTTTAAGCAAGGCCGATTCAGTGCTATGCAGAGATCTAAAACCTGATAGGAATTTATCACATATATTGAACTCACTCAGATAAGAAGAAACCTGAGAGAGGACTCAACTGAGAGAGGACACAACTTTTTCTAGTATCTTTGACAGAAAAGGTAATTTAGAAATAGGCCTATATTTCTTCAGGTCACTGGGCTCAAGGCTAGGTTTCTTCAGTAAAGGTTGCACAATTGCATGTTTAAAACCTGACTGGACCACTCCATTGGTTAGTGAGTGATTAATTATGGCCAATACAAGAGGGCAGATGATGGTAAAAACTTCTTTAAAAAGGCGTGCAGGTAAAACATCTAAGTGGCAGGATGTAAATTTCATATAGGAGACCACCTCAGAAAGCTGGGAGGAAGATATAGCCTGAAACTGTTGGAGGCAGCTAGGTGAAAGTTCTATCACTGAGGGATCCGAATCCGGAGGTGAGATTTGAGATTTTATTTTGTCAATTTTATCGATGAAGAAGTTGAGGAACTTCTCACAGATTTCTGTTGAAGGGGCAAGAGTAGATGACGCAGAGGCAGGATTTAAAATAGAATTAATGGTATTAAATAAAACTTTTGGCCTATGAGCATTATTGTTGATAAGCTGAGCATAATACTCAACCTTTGCTGCCTCAACAGAGTTTTGGTAGGTCTTTAGAGAATCTCTGAAAAGGTCATAGAAGACCTGAAGCTTCTCTTTTTTCCATTTGCGCTCTGCTTTCCTGCAAGATTTCCTGACAGAACGGGTCGTGGCATTTAACCATAGAGTGGTGATAGTTTTGACACGCTTTTGTTTTAGTGGGGCAACACCGTCTAAGGTCTTAAGACAAGATGCATTAAAGAGAGTGCCTAATTCTTCAATGTCAGAGCAGGTAGAAATAGCAACAGAGATAGTAGGTGAGTGAGAGAGGATGAAAGAATTAGAGAATGTTGTGGCTGTGGTGGAATTAATAGAACGAGCAAAGGAATAGGACTTAGGGGCAGATACAGGGGGACAAAACAAAATAGATTCAAAAAATTAAAAAATGATCAGAGACCCCAACATCCATAATTTCTAAGTTGGAAACATTGAAACCATAAGACAATACAACTGGCCTGCATGAATATGCGCCCTGACCCATACATACCTTGCCGTTTCTGTTTTCACCAACCCATTGACTGAGTTTCTGTAGAGTAAGAACATCATAAGGGCATCCCATAATGAGCATCTATGGCCCATTTTCTCTCCTGCTGATATTCCACTTCTCAACATCACACCAGTTCATCATTGCCCTTGTTTTGCTTGAGAGGCTGCTGTTAATCGCCTAGCCTATCTTTGTGATTGGGAACAAAACCATTTGTCTCCTGTGGTGTAAGCTGTGCTTACCCCATGCTATCAAATTGCCACCAAGACCAAAGCCTGGTTTTTCCACTGTGCGCATTGAGCATGCTTAAATGCTTCATTACACTTCTTCCGTGTTTTCATTGATGGGGCACTGTTCTTGATTATATCCTTCTGACAGTCATCTCCAAACTGGTCTTAGCACATTTGAACTCCTCCACCAAGCTGGCCACTAGTGACAAAGTGGGTGCAGCTTTGTGTAACTTTTAGCGCCTGAAGGGGATGACGTGTTTGGTGCCTGAAGTTGTTGCCACTACATTTGCAGAAGCTCAGACCATGATTCTAAAGTGGTGTGACTAATTTGACATGGAATTAAGGGATATAGTTGTTGGGGAGAAGGTGAGATAGAAGGTTTTTTCAATCCATAGCCAAGGCAATACAGAATTCAAAATAATGCATAGGCCACAGCACATGTATGCTCATAAACAATTGAAACCATAGCATGTGTATAGTCAAATCGACATATGGTGCCCAAAAAAGTGATCTGGCTCAACTTTTTGATAAGCTGATTATGCTTATCAAATAGTCATGTTTTTGCTCAGCTATTATATAGCTTATGAACATTAGGCCTATCCTACAGGTTTTCTTAAAATCAAATGAGCATAAATGGAGTTAAAAAAAATAAAAATCATACTTTGGACATATGCTTGCCTGTCCCTCAATAAGTATACTGAATGCAGGGACATAGCACAATATCCTGGGGTCCTGCATAGGCAGTCCTGATGAGCCCCCATGTTCCTCAACCCAGGTAAAATAAAATATATTCCAGACTTTTCTAGGGGCCTGTTTCCCCTTGGACCCCTATAATCAGTAGTGGTTTTACCCCCAGTCCAAAGCCCCTGGCTGACTGAATGAAATGTCTCTATAGTTAAAATGCTATCACATGACTAATTTTAGAGATGTGACATGGGCTGGACCAACAGGTGTAGCATGAAATGTGGGTTAGCACTGTGAGTAGGCTAGCGCAATGTCTCTAATCAAGGACAATGAGTCATCACAATAATGTAGGCCTTGTCTTTCTGCATCCTGTTTTTCTGTAGGCCTATAGGCTATACAAATATATTAGTCTACTTCTTGAACTTACTTGTTGAAGTACACATAATGATTGTTGAAATTGAATTTACTGATTGATGTATACAAACAAACAAACAAATAAATAAAGGCCTTGGGGGAATCATACAACAAGATGAAACTACTCCATTTTTTAACAAACAAACTCAAATAAACTAATAGCTTTATTTAAGTGATTCAAAAATGGTATCATCGTCATTAATCATGAATTTTCGGGATGCGCTCAGCCAACTGTTTCTCGTTCTCCGTAAAAGGACATGTAGAAAGAATGTAGACGTAGACACAAGGTTGGGAGTGGGGCAAAGGGGAAGGAACTAAAAGAAAAGTAATAGGGGTATTGTGTTTGGGCGTCGGGCACTGTATGAAATAAAGCTAAGATATGTGTTTCTTTATTTGTATATTACTTCATTCAAAGTAAACGATACTTGTGCAAATACATTTAATTGACTAGGAATTGTATTTAATCGCACTTACAAATAAAGATGGATAAGAGATTTAGTATAGTCTACTGAGGTCCTCTGCATTTGGAATCGTCTGCGTTTCCTGTGCGGAATCCACACCAATATCAGGAAGTTAGGGCGGTGGTTGAAGAAGATCAGCGCCTCCTGTGTGAAAGCCGTTTCTCGACGAAGTGTGAGTTTAAGCTTTGTGTCATATTATGATAGAAACTTGTAGTTTGTATTACCTTATATTGATTTAATCACCAGTATAATATTGTTTCTACCTGACAGAAGTCATCTCTGGCAACACATTTAGGCTAGCAAAAGAAACCAGTGTTAAATGTGATAGCTTGTTAACGCTAGTTTGCGATATTTAGGGACATCCGATAGCGTTAAGCATCATTCAGAATGGACTTGTAGTATATTTTAAGTTACTTTACCAGTAAGCGGTCGTAAAAATGATTTACAATGACATTTTTGTTAAACACATTGCCGCATCTATATGTGTATATAAAATTAAGAACTTGTCCGGTCCTACAAGCTCCGCAAACCAAGCTAGGATGCGTAGTTAGCCGACATTAGCTGACGTAATTATGCTAGCCTAAGCCTGTCAATCCAGTGGTTTTAAAATGTAAAATGCTAACCTTATTTATTTTAAATTTAAATCGAAGGACTTAAAATTGCCGACTTAAGGACATTTGCCACCGGTTGTAGCAGTACTATAACCCCCAAACGCTTCGTGAATCTTTAAGTTACCTGGTTAACGAAATGTTGCAAGAGGCCCAACATTTCCTGTTGTTTTAATAAGTAGCATTCTAGCTAACATTTGGCTAGGATAGGTGGCTAGCCTTTAATGTGAGCTGACTTGTCTATCTCTTCGCGTGATTAGATCATAAATTACGTTTTTAATTTAGTACGTTCTTAAGGTGAGATTTTTGTCTGGAGTGTGCTTACATGCGAAAAGCTAAACTACTCAAGAGTGTTAGACACAAACAAGAAGTGCCACATTCTGAGAACCTAGTTTCCATTTAGGTCATGATCTAATATCCACATCTATATTCGGCTTCTCAGGGGCTCTGTATGTAGGACGCCAGGTTACTTGACGCGCTTTCTTTTATTGTACTCACAACATATAATTCTCTTCCCATTAGGCTGACGTTACGTTGACTTTGTGTCTCCCCACACAACGATTACGTAATATCTTTATCAGTAACGTTACCAGTTTCTATACTTGCACTGTGAGCTAGTAATCTACCGGTCTGTCTGGCAAAAACACTAGTTGAACTATGAGAGTTCAGAGGCTCTGTCAGACTCCTACTGAGGGAAAAGACCCCTTGCTCCCCCAGCTTCCCATGGGAAACACTAACATGCCTGAATAAGGACTCCATTTTCGCATCACCAGTTTTCCTGTCTAAAGTGGTCCTGTTAGAACAAAGCTTTGGATGTGGTTGCTCTTTTGCCTTTTATAGAGTTGCTGTGGCATCCCACAGGGAATCAAGGCCACATTATTAGATTCCTGCAGCAAGGCTCTGTTAGGCATGACTACTCAAATCCTTTAAGTAATTATGTTATCTAGTGGGCTTGTTTTGGATTTTGTTTTGCACAACTACACTGTGCAGAGCTGTCCTGAAGGTTCAGGTTTTAGTTGATTAATACACAGGATGTCATCTGTGCTTGATTTTGTGTGGCTGAATTAGTGCTTCATCTTGAAGCTTTTGAATTGTTTGGTCTATGACTTCCCAAGACATGTGGCTTGCTACTGCCATTAGACATACCCTCTTCTTTTTTACCTGTAAAAATGTGTCAATATACTAACAAAGTGTAGTAATAAACTTTACTTTTCAGGCATTTGATTACATTTTGCTTAGACTAATTTAAAACTGGTCTTATTACTCCAACCAGGTAAGAACACCAAAACAGCAACATGTCTAGCAAAAGGACCAAGGCCAAGACCACCAAGAAGCGCCCTCAGCGCGCCACCTCCAATGTCTTCGCCATGTTCGATCAGTCACAAATCCAGGAGTTCAAGGAGGCTTTCAACATGATTGACCAGAACCGTGATGGATTTGTAGACAAGGAAGATTTGCATGACATGTTGGCATCTCTGGGTGAGTAACTTAAAATTTTTTAAAAAAGTGTCTCAAACTAAATGTTGTCAACACCTGCACATGAGATGCCACATGGCATTATGTTTTGCCGTTTCATCAGATGAATGGAAATTAAATTGACTTCATGGTAAGGGGTATGCTTGCATCGTTTTGAAATGGCCTTATGTAATTTGCCATCCATAAATATGTGTCTCTAGGCAAGAACCCAACGGATGAGTACCTGGAGGCCATGATGATGGAAGCACCAGGGCCCATCAACTTCACCATGTTCCTCACAATGTTTGGTGAGAAGCTGAATGGCACAGATCCAGAGGACGTGATCAGAAATGCCTTCGCATGCTTCGACGAGGAGGGCACAGGTAGGAACCAGTATTTTAATTTGAAAAGGAAAAAGATAGTCATCAACTGGTCTTCAGGAATTTCAGTGGGGTTATTAATGCCATTGTGTCGAGACTTAATTTTTAGCGCCTGAAGGGGATGATGTGTTTGGTGGTTGAAGTGTTGTCACTACATTTGCAGAAGCTCAGACCATGACTCTAAAGTGGTGTGACTAATTTGACTTTCAAAGTAGGACTTATTGCCCTAAATTATCTGCAGAGATGATGACCCACATTGGTGTGGAGAATGTTATTACATTTAGATAACACTATAGTAGTGCTGTTAAGTCTTCTCTGTAGACTACTGTAAACTTGTTTCTCTCTCTCCAATTTAAATGGTTATTTTGCATGTAATCATTTCTGAGGTGCAATAAACAGATGATTGCAGAATGAGCTCATTCAATTCTTCTTTGAACTCTTGGGAGGTTTATCTAGTAAACTTTCAGTGTGCTTTTTAGACTTGTTCTGTCCTCCTCAGTGGTATGTTGCCGCATGTTTTACATCGGAGGATGCCCGTTATTAAATTCAGTTGATAATTCAGTGGTGTACATGTTTAAACTCGATTCACGTAGGAGGCTTTTAGTGGCAGCCGTGGAGACGAGTTAACAACTTCCAACTTGCTCTTTTTCTGATGGAAAGATGTTTAATTTAAGATGTTGACTTCATGGAACTTGCCTGGATTTACAACTACCTGTTAAAACAGTCAGTTTATCAAGTACAGCTTATTTTTGGTACACTTTGACATATTGTAAAATCAGTTGGTGATTTGACTGTTCTCAATCATTCGATGGATTTTGTGTCTAAATTGCTAAAACGTTTAGGCCTATAACCTCTGCTAAAGACTTGAGGCAGCGGCATCATTAACTTGTTTTATAATAGAAATCTTATGTCTTGTCCTCTTCGCAGGCTTCATTCAGGAGGACTACCTGCGGGAGCTGCTAACCACTATGGGCGATCGCTTCACAGATGAGGAGGTAGATGAGCTGTTTAGAGAAGCACCCATTGACAAGAAAAGCAACTTCAACTATGTGGAATTCACCCGCATCCTCAAGCACGGCGCCAAGGACAAGGACGATTAAAAACACTGCTTTATTCTGCTTACCACCCCTCTCCCTTTCTCCCGTCTTCGGTAAACCCGTGTCCGCCCTCACTCCGGTTAGAACTCTGCATGTCTGCTGTAAACTTTGACAGAGTTTCATGAGATGGGCTACTTTAGTGTGTATGTGGGGGATGGTGTGTATCCAACATGCTTACTTACAAAGTTCAAGAATATTCCAACCCCATCAAGCAGGTCCTTTTATTTTGTGCTTAAAAATAAAACCAGTTTAAATGTGAAAACTCAACATGGAATTATGGAAAGCACCTCTGGTTCTTGTGATGGCCTGGCTTAGCTGAATTTTTACATTTTGTAATAAATATGGAACTTTTTAAATAAATCTACTCTATCCAAATATCCTTAGCTGTTCACACCATGTGTTTGTAGTCATTGATTTATAGTTTAGTCTTAGTTAATTATTTTGTCCAGTAGTTAATAAAGTGGGTTCGCTTAGAAGTGGGTAAAATATAAAATGTCTTGACCGGGAGAGCCATTTGTGAGGTTGCAGGCCATTTCTGTCTGTGGTTGCATACCTTCAGTCCTGTGGGCATGTGAGGACATGCAGTTTTTCAGAAGACTTGTTAAACTAATGTAACACCAGTTTAGAGGTAAGAGATTCCTGGCCATCATGGACTTAAAGAAGAATATTTCACTGGCCAATAAGGTTATCACTGGTAGCCAGGAAAGTGTCTACAGCAGTATTAGTATTTATTTAACTAAAATGGCTACAGCGAAGTGTAATGAATCGGCAGTTATTTTGGCATGAAGAGGAAACATTTCTCTCCTGTAGAAAATGATTAGTGCTTTCTCTCAGTACTTTAAAATGGAACTGGACCTTAATCTGGTCCCATGAGAGAATGTTTTGTCTGGTATAGAGAAACCCTGATGCCTGAGTGTAGTCCATGCTTAATGAACAAACTATTGTAATGTTGACACTTCTTGCACATCACTTGGTGCAATGTTGCCTTCCTCACAATCCTCAGATGTAATTTAGTTATCTGGTCTGGTGAACCTTCATTCTAGTATACATTATAAATTTAACCATTAGCTCAGATTTACTAGGTAAATATGTCTGCAATGTCCTTCACAATGTGTGCTGTTATGGCTGCTTCATGAAGGGTGTCACTGGCTCCCTCTGCAGGAGGGAAAATGGTCAGTGAGAGCTTAAGGTTTACTGTATGATAACCACTTTATCTAAATAAATCATTCTTACTCTTTTGATGGATAATGCATGCAACATGTCCGTCTGGCATAAACTAAAGTTAATTTAATTGCTAGGCAAAATTATTTAGTTAATTTAATATCATGTGCACTGTCTTACAGTGGGTCAGTGCAATGTTTGGGTGTGTTAACAAGGAGGTTCTATGTCACTTAATTCCTTCAAAGCCACTTTTGTGAAAAAAAAAACACACAACCAACTCACATTTCATGTTACAAAGTGCAACTAATTAGCATACTTATACTTGATTACGCCCTGTGGTATGTCAAAGCAAGTAACATTGCCTTTTACTGAGATACTTAACAACATTCACAACAGCAGCCAGACATAGAAGACAGAAATAGTGTGAATAAATCATGAAAATGCAAGGAGTATTCTTACAAAATACCTAGAGAAATTTGTCTGTTTAGATTTTTATTTTTTATCCAGAGTTCCTATAGATCATGGAATTTCAAGAATATCATGGAATTTTGATGAAGTCTATTCCAGACATGAAAAGTAAGGGAAAGTTGTGGAATATTAGGGTATTGTATTGTAGCAGTTAGAAATGTTGAGAGATTTAACATTTGACCTAGAGTGGGAACCCTGTTTATCACTATCAAAGTCTCAGGGCTTTATCTCCAATTCCAGCTGGATTTGGAAAAGAGCAGGTTGCTTTTTTTTTTTTTTTGTCTATTTGAGAAATGTGTGGGTCTTTTATGGTTCCTTTGTCGCATAAAGATTTGTACATACTCAAAGAGGTATGCACAAATAGACGTGTATTTGTAAATACACAAACACAAATATACAAATGTAACATACAAATATATAAAGTAATTAGTCATTTGACCTAGAGTGGGAACCCTGTTTATCACTATCAAAGTCTCAGGGCTTTATCTCCAATTCCAGCTGGATTTGGAAAAGAGCAGGTTTGTATTTGAATGGTTCCTTTGTCGCATAAAGATTTGTACATACTCAAAGAGGTATGCACAAATAGACGTGTATTTGTAAATACACAAACACAAATATACAAATGTAACATACAAATATATAAAGTAATTAGTCTTCACCTGATCTCTCACCTTCATACAGTCATTTGGTGTACTGTTATATATTTACAATTTATTCATCTTACACCATAATGACTCCATGTTAAGATGCTGTAAAATTTAGATGTAAATTTGGTAATGTACTGGAAACACACAGTAATATTTTTGATGCTTGCTTTTCTTAAATATTCTCCTCATGAGAATGGCACATCTGTTATATTAGTTCAGTTTGCCAAAATTATCACCATCAATATGAGAATGGTCCATCTGTTTAAGTTTGGCCTTGCACTTTCTGTATTAAAAGATGAGGAAAGGTTCAAAACTTGTAGAACGAGCAGAGATAGAGCAGCAAAACAGAGAAGTCCAAAAAAGGTTACGTTTTCATTCTGACAATAACAAAAATTTTAAAAAATTGTATGTGTTTTTATCAAGTTGTTTCATAATCTTACAATTTTACAGTTTATTTATTCTTGTTTAATATGGTCTTGATATTGAAATAACACTATGTATACTTTCAATATGCAAGCCATCTTTCCTTCACTGGATAAACAGCTGTTACTGAAAGTATTCATTACTATTACGGTTTTCATTTAGGTAACATATAACCATGCCATTCCCCCTACCCATACTCCTCTTCTTAAGCCACTTGGGTGTCATCCACACCTGTCGCACAGGGACTCTACAGGAGTGCCACGATGCACCATTCGTCCCAGGCCACAACCTTGCTGGAGAGGGGTTTGATGTGGTTATGATGCAGCACAAAGGAGCCTATGTGCTGGACCTCCAGACATACCTGACCCCAACAAACACCTGCACCCTATGCGAGAACCCACATCAGGGGGACCAGCTGCAGAAACTGCCTCTTTCTGTGCTGGACTGGCGCCATAACACCAACTGTAAGCAGGAGCTGACCAGTGCATTGCTCAGCTCTGTCACTAATGTGGCAGAGAGTACCACCTCTGCCATAAATAATGATTGGAGCATAGGGCTGGACCTGGGTGATATGGGGGACGTGAATGTCGGGGGCAGCCATTCCAATGCTGTGGAATATGCCATGGCCCAGTCTAGAATAGACAAGTCAGCCTTTACTTCTCACCAACTCAGCTGTACCCATTACAGGTATGTTACTGTAAGTGGTATCTTCTGAAACTTAATTTCAAACATGTCCATTTTGTAACATTATGCTCAACTGTACTCCACAGAGCCTAGGGTGGCCATTGCAGATGTTTTTTATGCAAAGACACACAATAAAAAGACTAAACAATGCAATATATTCTCAAATGAATTGTCAATTAAAAAGGCCATTAAAGTGTGATGTGATCTTGAAGTTAAATATTTCTGCAGGCTTTCTCTTTTAGCACTGCTTATCCCAATGCATGGTTTGACAGAAATTGTCATGGAGCCCAATGTTTCAGTTTATTGTTATACCTCTAAATATTATTTCCAATTTGTCTCCTTCTCTTCTCAGTTACCGTGTCCCAAACTTTCCTCTTCTCAGCCCAGAGTTTCTTACCCATGTGCAGTCCCTTCCAGCCCAGTACACTACACTAACTCAGCACCTCTACAGTCGGTTTGTTGACACGTACGGCACCCATTACATCCGGCAGGTGGAACTTGGAGGGCGTCTGACCCGACTCACCTCCATCCGCTCCTGTCTTGCTAGTGTAAATGGTCACTCTTCTTCCCAAGCAAAGGACTGCATCAATACTGGGCTTTCCATCGGCCTGGGCTACGTTGAGCCATCAATGACAACCAGCAAGTGCAGCTCACTTCTACAGAATAGCAACTCCCAAATAGAGTCAGAGCTATCTTACTTGAACCATGTTACAGAAGTGGTGGGTGGAGATGGGTGGTTTGGAGAGGTGTCACTCTCCAAGAATGATTCTGCTGAGTTCAGAAGCTGGCTGCAGAGCTTGAAGGAAATCCCTGACATTGTCTCCTACTCTCTGTTTCCACTCCATGAGCTGGTAGCTGACCTTACTGTTAGGAGAAATGTGAAAAACGCAGTGAGGCTGTATCTTAGGAACAATGCTTTGCCTAAGGAGCAGCCTTCAGAGCAGTGCACTGGCCAGCCCAACCTTTCCCCTGAATGTTGCCCACTGTCCCCGATGAAGGGAAAGCTTAGTGTGAGCATCCACAACGCCTGGGGTATGGGGTCTGGTTTGGATCCTATTGGACCACCTGACCCTTATGCCAAATTGTCCTACTGGCATATTCGCCATCAGACTCACCATGTCCAAGACAATGCTAACCCCCACTGGAACGCCCATTATTATCTTGGTCATGTGGAAGCTACACATGCGCTTAGAATTGAAGTGTGGGACAATGACTTGCAACATGACGACAATCTTGGAGGCTGCAGCGTCGGGCTGCATGAGGGCTCTCACACACATTCTTGTGGGCTTGATAAGGGAGGGGGGTTCTCTTTTTCCTATACTCTTACCTGTGACAAATACCTTACGGGGTATCAGTGTTCTCAATACAAGGCGAGCCAGGTAGAAACAACTGAAGAGGGAAAATAATGAGAAATAATAAAATAAAAAACAAACTCAGATGATTGAATTTTGTGAATAAGTGCTTACATGTGAATGTGAATAAATATTTGCTCTTAAACATCAGTTTTGTTGTGTGTGGTCATCCTTACATTCTGCTACCATCAATGCAATGTTGAGAAACTGTAGAAGCAACCAGTATGATTTCATGAAGAGAAATATCTGAGAATAAAGCATTCTAGGAGAGTCTAACGTCTGAAGTGGGAGAAAATGGATAAACATTTTCTCCTGAATATTTTCAATTTGGTCGTTGTGGTTACCTTTTAAGTATAAGGTCTTTACAAGGTTTTTAATATTTTATAAGAGCAAACCAGTGAGTCAGTATGCACAGTTATTAAAACAATGAAGAAAACAAATGGTAAGACTTATGAGAAATCAGGAATTATAAATAATACATAAGGGTCATTCTGTGTCAAATCAGGCAAAATCCAGGACGATGGTTGCTGCACCATCCCAGATTTTGCTTAGGTCCCAAAACTAAGACCTGTAAAATATTTTTGTTAACTTCCAACGTGTTAATACATTTTTCACCCTTGATTTTGTTTTTTACACTCTTAAGAAAGGCCTTATCTTGGAGGCCTGTTTGGGCATTAATATCTTGAAAAGTATTATTCCTAGTCTGTCCAATTGTAGGGTGGAAGTCTCTAACGCTTGCCTACAAAGTAGTCTCCGGTTCTGCTCCCACCTACTTGAATGCCCTCATACAGACTTACACTACCTCCAGACCGCTGAGCTCCTCTGACGAATCCACGCCTAGCTCTACCACCCGCATGCGCTCAAGCCAATCCAAACTTTTCTCATCTGTTGTTCCTCCTCGTTGGTGGAACACACTGCCAGTTCCTACAAGGGCAGGGACATCCTTTTCCACTTTCAAAAACTCCTGAAGACCCAGCTCTTTAGAGAACATCTACTCTCATAGCAACACTTACAACAAGTCTTACTGATCCTAGCACTCACCAGCAGTTTTAAACTGACAAGTAACTGTTAAAAACAGCACTCACCGACGCACTTATTCTTACTGTACTATAATGTTTTTTTAAACTGTCCTAAAATTGTGAGAATTGTTCTAAAACTTACTGTTTACCATGTTGTTAGTCGCTTTGGTTAAAAAGCGTCAGCCAAATGTAATGTAATGTAATGTAATGTATGATTGGACCATTACAAATTTGTACTTCATGCCCATAGTTTTAAGGCTCTAGATGTGGAACAAAGTGCAAAACTGGTGATATTGGGGGTCTTGTTAACTAATTTCCGTATCCACATGGCTCCAATCATTATTTTGTCTACAAATACAATACTTTAATGTTGAGTTGAGGTCCCTGCAACAAATGCATCAAGATATTAAGGATAAAACAAGACGTGATTGCATTTTTTGGTAATGTTCATAGGACTGAAATGGTATGTGAGGTAGGTAGTAGGAACAAGAAAATCAATGGGAATAGCTCAGGTATCATTTTGTGTATAAGTGCCAATGATGTACCATGTTTTATAATATAAATACACTTTTTACACTGTTGCATACCTATGCGTTTACATTCTCGTCCCTGAGGCAAAACAATAGTTTGTCTATGGCATAACAGTGGCACTTCGTACATTAAATGCTCATACACTGAGCTACTTTCACATACATTTTCAAGTGCCTTATAGCTACCCCACATACTATTTTAATCCTATGAAAATGAAAGAAAAACACAACCTCCTCTTGTTTAATCCTTAAAATCTTCAAGCCCATTATATGTAGAGCTCAAATCTTGGTAACATTAATACAATATAGTATGTAGGTCTAAAGAAAAATAATGACTGATACCACATGATTGATATAAAAACAAGTTTATACCATACACTACTCTTGTTGCACTTTATTCCAAATAGGGCCCTGTAGAAAATCATCAAGAATGGCATAAACTTTTAATGATTCAGTCATACTGAGAACACGTTTGTCTTCCACTCTAAAAAGTTTGGGCTGTCTATGAATAATACTTTTCATTATATTAATGCCCAAACATTGCTTCCCAGATAATGTTCATGCTGTAAAACTGAATTTCAAGGACTGAAAATAATATGAAGACATAGGATTTGAACAGAAATATTTGACAGGCCTTGGTTTTGGGTCCGATTCTTGACAATGTTAAACATAATCTAAGACGGTGCCCCAACAACCTTGTGATTTGACACGGAATGACCCATAAACGGAAAATTAGCAGGCTAAACAAATAATTAAGAGAACAAATAAATAGCCTATAAGGCCATGAAATCAAAATTGTTACAAAAGAGTAAGCAAGTAAACATCAGCCTACAGTTAAGATCAGACCATTATAGCTCATAGCTGGCAACAATAACATAAATGGGTGAATGCCATCAGCCCTCCCAATGCCATACGTTTTGGTCTTAATTTTCTATTTTATGTATTATCATAAATAGCAGAAATATGCTGAGCTCCCACACCTAGCCTATTTGCAGATAATTATGGGATGATATTCAGAGGATAATGCATAATTATGTCAATCCTATCATGGGATGGACATAGGCTACTACATTACCATTTTGCTGTCATTGAATAGTAAGATGACATTTTCTGAAAGACATCCCTTTTTTAAAAGGGGATTTGCTTTAACATGCAAGTAGGCTGCTAAGTAAAACATTTTACATACATTTTTTTTTAAGAAACTGAGTTCACATATGTTATATTTGTATAAAATAAGTATATTTTTTAAATAGGGAGAAAACTTTGATATGCTATTTATCTGTGATTAAATAACCATGTCTGTCGCCTTGATTTTACGTCTCCGCTTACGTCAATCTATTGGTTACAAAATAACATCCGGGGATTCTCTTTGATCCCGCCCAGAGCACCGAGGCTGATGCATGAGTGGTTGTGTAGTAGATAGACTAGTAGAAGAACCGCATGTGAAAGCTAGGCAGCAATGGTGGCGGCGTCGGCTGTTGTAAATAGCGATGTGTAAAGCAGAAGGTAAATACACTTATGTTTTGTTCATAAGCCAGAATGCCTCGTGTACGTCTCTGTGAACATTATGTTTACTCACTTGTCTTCTCCGGTCTTCACTCACAATGAATAACTACTGTGTTAAACTGTAATACATGTGACAACTTCCGCTTAGCTAACAACTGCAAGGGCAAAGTCATGTCAAGATGGATAAATTACTTTTTCAAATTACGCAAGTAAATAGATTTAAGGAGCATTGTAGGACAGGCTTAATCTTATGCGAATCATTATGTGAATCATATTCCATGAGTGTTGTAGTTTGAATGAATTAATCCACGTGAAGGGAACTTAAAACATAACGTTAACCTTCTTGATTATATTGTGTTGGTTTGTTTTCCTTTGCATGTCAGTTGACATAAATCCTTTAGCTTGTCTTTGGATTTACTTAAGCTCTACATGAACTTACATTGCACATATTGTTTCTGTGCTCAGGTTTAGCTGGTCACCTTGATATCCAGCCATGGCTCTAAAGGTGTTACAAAGAGCTCAGCAGCTGGGTTTGATTGGGTCTCCTCTCCTCTCCTCTGTACGCTTCCTGAGTGTGTGTGGCCCTCAGGAGCAAGCTTGTGTGGTGTGTCCGTGGACTTCCTCCAGCCGCTGTTCCCTAAGACATGGCTGTCGTCGGGCCCGTTGGCCACTGCCCCCACTATCACCATCACCAGGGAGGATGGGTGTCTGCTCAATGGCCGTCCGTGACCCATTGTTGGATGTGGCAGGAACGGTGCGTCTGCATCGGGACTCTCCTCCCGATGGTGGCGTGCGCCTGTCCCTGACAGGGGTGGCTTTGGGCTCGAGGGAACAGGAGCAAGCCATGTTGGAGCGTGTATCCTCCTGTGGCACCTCGCGACAGCTGCTACGCACGCTGCGCTCCTCACTGCTCCTCTCTGACCGCGTCGCCGCCGCCATCCTCCACCGGCTGGCCGACCTCGAGCAGGATGGGGCGGGTGGGCTGCGGGACCCCACGGTCCTGTCGGACGAGGCCTTACGGGGCCTGTGCCAGAGGCTGGAGCAGGAGAGCAGCCGCCTGAGGGACACAGCGCTGGTGTCCACCCTCCTGGCCTGCACGCGCCTCTACCTGGACCCCTGGAGCCGGCTGCTGGTGCGGCTGGTGTCGGAGAGCCAGGAGCGTCTGGACAAGGAGAGTCTCGGCGTGGCAGAACTGTGCATGCTGGCCCAAGCCCTGCTGGCCCTGGAGGGCCCAAACTGCACCATGCTGGGCCAGGTGATGGAGCAGCTCCAATGCAGCGACCCAGCCCAATGGAGCCAGGATGAGCTGGCGGCTGTGTACGGTGCTTTGGGGGCGGGTGTAGCGGAGGGTGGGCGCTACCAGGACTTGCTGAACACCATGCACACCCACACACTCTCAGTGACTGGACGCTTGGAGCCGATGGCAGTGAGCGAGGTGCTTGGAGCCTTGGTCGCAATGGGTCAGAGCCAAGCACTGCCGCTGGTCATCGCCCTGTGCAAGCAGGCTGTGCGCCACGTGCCTGTCTTTACTGATGCCCAGCTGGCTGCTGTGCTGTCTGCCCTCATATACTTTGGCCACAGTGACCACTTCCTAGTTCAGGCGCTGGAGCTCCACGTGCCCAAGAAGGCCTTCACGGCACATCCTGAGACCGTCACCAAAGTGATGCAGTACTTTGGCCGGCGCTGCATCTGGTCGCCGGCCGTCTTTGACGCGGTCGCAGAGAGCTTTGTCTACCGCGCTGACGATTACAGCACCAGCCAGGTGGCCAGACAGCTGGAGGCTCTGGGGGTGCTGGGATATGTGCCGCCCAACGCAGCGCAGTTCTTCCGGAAGGTGGAGGCGCTGCTCCATGCGCGCTTCTCCCAGTTCCAGCCACGGGTTCTCCTAGAGCTGCTGCATGCCTGCACGCTGCTGCAGAGGTTCCCACTCAACTTCGTCTCAAAAGTTTTCAGCCCCTACTTCCTTCAGCAGCTACAAGGTACAGAGTCAGACTGCTATTTTGAATTTTATTGTTGGCTAATGTTTACTGCTTATGAAGAATTGTGTAGGTATGTGATACTAGAGCTGGGTTCTTATACAAAGTCAATTTGTCTTAGTGAATTAGATATGTCTGGTCATGATTCATTTTTATGTTATAGAGCATTACCTAGGTAAATCTGTAATTACCAGGATATTCATCTTAGGTCATATCAGACACACACCCAGCCCTAGATAATGGGATACTGTGAAATGTCTGCGTTTAGTGTGGTGTGATTGCCCATTATGTGCGTTTGTGTGTCACAGGAAAGGATTCGGGAACAGACAGGATGGTGCTTGCTCAGCTCACACAGCTCTATATGACTGTGAAGCTGGAATGTCCCTTTTATAATGTAAGTGATTTGGAGAAGCTCAGTCATAACTAAAATGCTCTGGCCATGTAACATTTATATCTGTTATGTAGCTTACACTAGCCACGCACAGGGGCGCGTTTCCTAAAAACATAGTTGCTAATAAAGTTAGCAACTTTGTTGGTTGCAATGCAATTTCCCATTGCCAACCAACTAAGTTGCCAACAGGTTAGCAACTATAGTTTTGGAAAATGCACCCCAGTTCGGTCTACGTACAGTATGCATCAATGTTTTCCTTAAGCACCAGATTGACTATGATCAGACTGCTGATAGTACAAATTCTTCCTTGCCATGTCCTCATTCCCCTCTGCAAAAACTTCTGAGCTATAGTTTTTGTCTGCTTTTGTATTTGCTCATGTGCATTTCTTCTCTGTGACTAGGGGCCGCAGCTTTTGCCAAAATACCGTGTGAAGTCATTCCTGATGCCAGGACGCTTTTTGGAGACACAAGTTGATGCACACCTCTATAACTCTGTCAAGTCAGGTTTAGTGGATTTGCTGGGGGCAAGATCATATTTTGCCTCAAGGGTTTTAACTCCTTATTGCTACACACTAGGTAAGTGGACATCCACTCACATTCAGAATTGCAGTTTATTGCATAGGTGCAATAACTCCTTACCTTTGGGTGATACTCACCTTTTTTTATCAAACTCAAAAACAGATCAGAGGAGAAATGTGGAGGGTTAGAAATATAAAACACCCAACCCTACTCTACCTTTGATTTGGTCTGACCTCTAGCCTGACTGATACCAAACCAATTCTCAAGTGAGAATAGGTCGGGTCACGCTCAGTTCACTTTTGATTATCAAGGAACCTACAGCAAGTATCCGTGCAGAACATACTGTATGTCCTGTTCATAACCTTAAACCAAAAAAATGTTTTCCCATATCCCTGGCTAAATTTGATGTCTGTCTTTTTGGTAACCTCTGACTTACAAATAGAAACCCACTATAGAAATATTCTGTATATATCATGAAAGCGTATTTTCTGAGATATACTGCGAAAATAAATCTCATACTAGTGCAACCCTATGCTCTACCAATGAGGGAGCAGTGTAATGAGGCAGTGATTCTCCTCTGTGTTCGAAGATGTGGAGATCAAGTTGGATGAAGAGGGATATGTCTTGCCAGCCAGCCACATTGATGAGATCCACAAGAGGTAAAGCCTGCCTGTTTTTTTAGAGCCAACTGCTGACACAAGCATTTAGTATTGATGGAGGTCTTGCTGCATCTGTCATTGCACCAAGTCATTTTCAGTCCTGTGTGCAGGATTGCTGTGTGCATCAACGGGCCGAAGAGGTTTTCTGCGAACGCACAACAGCTGCTGGGTAAAGAAACCATTAAACAGAGACATCTAGGACTCCTGGGCTATGAAGTAGTGGAGGTAAGTGTAGCCCTTGTTTTTTAGTTGGAATGCTCATTTTAATAGTTTTGTCTCAATGTGTTGCATGATTTGACATCTAAACCACTTCGTTACATTTTTTTTTTTTCCAAACAGATTCCCTATTATGAGTTTGAGAAGCTCAAAGGCAAAACAGAAATAGTTGAGTATCTCCACAAGAAGATCTTCCCTCTAAGCTACAGACTCAGCTGGTGAATGCAGACATGTTCCAGCTATATGGACTCTTGACACTGCCAGGCATCATTTCACACTGACTCAATTAATGCAATCATATGCGACTACATGGTTTAACTCAACATATTTATTAACTTTGTAGTGATTTTGCCATACACCATATTGTACATCATCCTCTGCCATATTAAAGTACACTTGAGGTTTATAGCTCTGGTGTGAGAACTGATGATAAAGCACCTCTTGTGAATTTGAAAGCTAGAAACATCAGGGATATTGAACTACTTTTTTGCGCTTTATACAAATAGAACATAATCAATTAAGAAAAGGCTTATTTCAGAAGAAATGAAATATAAAATAATTTATTATGTCACGTGTTGGCAACATTGTTGCAGTACAAAGTCAGTCAACCATACACCAAGATCCCTGCTATAACTACAGAAACAATGCTTTGCCTGACACCCCCATGAAGTAAAATCAAAAGCAATATAGAAAAAGGATTAACATGAAAGTTGATTGCGGTAGATACATTCCTGATATTGATAGCCGTAACAGGTTAGTCTCTGAATGAGCAAAAGACAAACTGAGGTGCTTGCTATCTTAGCATACCCCTTTCCTTCTCAGGCAGATTGGCTGTGTTTATAGGCTTGAGTTTAATATAAACATGATTCTCATATAAAATAAGAGTGCTCCTTGTTCATGTAAGCTTTATGTTGCAGGGATCTGAGGTAAGCCAAATTCATCAACCAGAACACCATCCTGAAATGCAAACATAAGAAAACATTTTTTAGGGATGAACGAAGTACTTCTCACTTACCAGCTTTGATTTAATTATACAAGTATACATTTCAAGTGTAGTATTAAGATGTGTTAAAATAGAAAAGGATTAAATCCAATCTCAGATTCTTATCTCTAGGGATTAGTTGTCCTGCAATAAATAGCTCTTTATCTGGACTCCGGGTAGCACACTATCAATCTCGTCCAGTATGAATCTCTCCTGTCAATTGCACAGCCAATACCAATTTCCCCCTATTGGCTCAAGGATAGCTGGTGGACAGGGGCCAATCCCATTACCCAGCTGGTCCCGTTCCACTGCACTCACCATGAGCATTTGTCATGCTGCTGTGCTGCTTTTGTCACTAAGAGATGTGGAATGGACTTCCCAACTCTCTTAGATGAGAGAGGAACAATGCTGATCTTGTGAGCATCAGGCTTGTAAAAAGAAACAACAAAAACAAACATTTACCCTGTTGGTAGATTTGTCTCCTGGTAGACCCTCGGGTATGGATGGAGCAGTGGAGGCTTCGTCAAGGTAAGAGGAGTCCTCATCAAAGAGCAGTTCATCACCAAGTGCATCCAGTTCTAAGAGCAAAGCACATGACACTGCTGAAAACTAAAATGATCCCCATCAAACAGTGTAATATCCTTCAGTGTGCAGCATCCTGTTCTTTCTCTTAACGTCTCTCATATGAAGAGCAGGGGTGTATTCCAATTAGGTGACAAACCTGAGGAGTATTTCACAAAACCTAGATAAGGGATTAAGCTGGTATTGTTTGGTTATCCTGGCTGAATTTAGCCTTGACTTGGTTTCACAAGAGATGGCACACAAGTTACCATGGGGATTTATTCTGTGCACCTAGACTGGTCCCAACCAGGCGAACAGCCAGACTTAGTTAATTGGTACGTATCCTGAATTACTTGCACCAGGCTTGTCCTAGTCGCTACTACACATCCTGGATTGGCGTCAGTGAAACTGTGTTGAGCTAGGATGACCAGACAATGCTAGGTCAAGCCTTGCTTCACAGTAATTTCTTGTGTATTAGCCGCATTGTATACAAGCTGCAGGACAGTGCTTTATGCAAGTTAAAAGAAACAAAACTGCCCCTATGTATAACCTCATAGCTGAAGAAATTTGGCAAAATCAATGTATAAGCCGAGGCTAATAGTTGGGAAATTACGGTATCCCTTATCTTGGATTTCTTAATTCTGCCTTTGTGAAATACAGTTAATCCAGAGGAAATGGTACACCTCCTAATAGAAGAGCCCTTTGGCTTGGTTTAGTTTGGAGATGGAAGCCCCCAGGCTGTTCTGTTATCATTGGGAAATTACGGTATCACTTATCTTGGATTTCTTAATTCTGCCTTTGAGAAATACAGTTAATCCAGAGGAAATGGTACACCTCCTAATAGAAGAGCCCTTTGGCTTGGTTTAGTTTGGAGATGGAAGCCCCCAGGCTGTTCTGTTATCGTTGGGAAATTACGGTATCACTCATCTTGGATTTCTTAATTCTGCCTTTGTGAAATACAGTTAATCCAGAGGAAATGGTACACCTCCTAATAGAAGAGCCCTTTGGCTTGGTTTAGTTTGGAGATGGAAGCCCCAGGCTGTTCTGTTATCGTTGGGAAATTACGGTATCACTCATCTTGGATTTCTTAATTCTGCCTTTGTGAAATACAGTTAATCCAGAGGAAATGGTACACCTCCTAATAGAAGAGCCCTTTGGCTTGGTTTAGTTTGGAGATGGAAGCCCCCAGGCTGTTCTGTTATCATTGGGAAATTACGGTATCACTTATCTTGGATTTCTTAATTCTGCCTTTGTGAAATACAGTTAATCCAGAGGAAATGGTACACCTCCTAATAGAAGAGCCCTTTGGCTTGGTTTAGTTTGGAGATGGAAGCCCCAGGCTGTTCTGTTATCATTGAAATGGGTATCTTAATTCTGCCTTTGTGAAATACAGTTAATCCAGAGGAAATGGTACACCTCCTAATAGAAGAGCCCTTTGGCTTGGTTTAGTTTGGAGATGGAAGCCCCAGGCTGTTCTGTTATCGTTGGGAAATTAGGTATCTCTGCCTTTGTGAAATACAGTTAATCCAGGAAATGGTACACCTCTAATAGAAGAGCCCTTTGGCTTGGTTTAGCGGTATCACTTATCTTGGATTTCTTAATTCTGCCTTTGTGAAATACAGTTAATCCAGAGGAAATGGTACACCTCCTAATAGAAGAGCCCTTTGGCTTGGTTTAGTTTGGAGATGGAAGCCCCCAGGCTGTTCTGTTATCAGGTTTACAACTTCCTCTGGGTTGTCTTACCACTAAACCACCTACTTGGAAACATGACCTGGTGTGTCGAACTTCTCAGGAGTGACAGGAGCAACGCGACACAACAGACCCACAATTCAGTTTGGCAACGGATGACGTAAGCCCATGTAAAGTGGACGGGATGTGTCTCCAGCACTGCACCGCACGCAACTGTGTGTGGGAGCTGTAAGACTGATCTTAGCCAGTCTGATTAGTTTCACAACCAGCCATCAATAAAATAGTGGCTTAACGGCTCCCACACACAGCTGCGTTCCGTCAACGCATTCCAGTGGGTGTTCCCGACGGTAGCTATGCAAATGACTTGAAGTAAAACCGTAATGTGATTGGTTGGTGCCGTCCGTAGATTGGCTTGATTGGCCGGTGCCGTCTGTCGGTGCAGCAACAGCTGAACTCCTCAACGCGAGCAGCGGAGAAACGCTGACGTGGACGGACCCACAATTCAGTTCGGCAACGGATCACGTGAGCCCATTTAAAGTGAATGGGATGCGTCTCCAGCAACGCGATGCACGCAGCTGTGTGTGGGAGCCGTTAGGCTGATCTTAGCCAGTCTGATTAGTTTCACAACCAGCCATCAATAAAATAGTGGCTTTAAATAGACATTGCTTGGTATGAAATGCGGGTTGATCTGTCATTTCCTTTTTTCAGCTGTGCTTAAGACCTTTGTCATGATCTGTGGATCTATACTGTGCTAGCTTGCACAATGGAGCAAAACAGCTGACATGCTAAAATAATACACTTTCTTGTGTTGGATGGTAATACTGACCCGCCTCAAGGTCGTCTTCATCTATGTCGGGAGTGCCATAGCTTCGGCTCAGGGCCTCCTGTACTTCATTAGCATCCTCCATCATGTCCTCCAGCTGGTCTTGCAGATCCTGCAACCAAACAAAAACATCATCAATATATCATCCATCAAGATAATGTTGAATGATCACATTTCTTCACATGCCCGCAAGGCACATGACCAATGCATTGTAGGAATACAGAGAGAATATTGTGAATGTAAAAAAAGCTTACGTCAATCTGATCAATCTTCACATTTTTGTATGCCTTTTTCATGTCTTTGGCTGCGATCTTCATGGCGTCCACCTACAAACAGGAGATGGGGGAGTTGAATCCATAGTATTTTTAAGCTGTTTGAGGTTTGTTTGTGTGAATGTGTGGTATGTAGTAGTTCATACAGTGGTTTTAGTGTCCTTCAGGGTCTGGATGGTATAGTTGGCTTGTTCCATGTTGAAGGATTGTTGCGTCAACTGATCTCTCTGCCCCTCATACCTACAGAACAGAGGACACATCAGACTGGGGTAGGTAGAGATACCTTCTTGTTTTAATTTGTTGACTGCTGGTGATAAGCAGCGTTTTACTTGCCATTATCCAAGCACAACTTGCTAAATGTAATATGATAAACGTTTCACCAAAGAGCACAAATAGCAAAATATAAGGTAAACATCCTTGGCCTTCATTTAAGCACAAAGTATTAAACTCTTGACTTTGGGATAATTGAACATCCGTCTAATCACAAGCAAAACATGATATATATGGTATATGCTGACTGATGTATTGCACCAATACTCATTATACACCAATGTGTACAATTTATAGAAAATACATCTTTAATCATACTTCAATCAAAATACCTTTACCTAGTGGTAAGTTTGTAACGACTAAATGTGTGTGATTGACTTACATTCTCTTCTGCTTCAGGACTCGCATTGCTTTCTGCTTCACCATGTTCTGGAAAGATTTAGAAGGAAAAATTATAGTCAATCATTCTATTATGACGGGCTATGCAGATGTGTAAGATTAGAATTAGATATAGGGACATTTAACTTATTTCAACAGCACCTCTAATTCTTAAAGGTAATTCTCTAAAGCACTCTTAAACAGGCCACTCAATGTGTATGTTAGTGTCAGGTAAGTTACTGATACTACCTTCGAGGGTCCATCTCGCATCTTCTTCATCTGATCCTTGTATTTCGCCAGTTCTGCATCTAACCTGGCTATTTTCTTGTCAACGGATTCAGCCCGTGCATCCACCTGTGTGTGTCAATGAGAGAGATACAGGTGCAAGAGGCAACATTGTAACATACTGCTGATTTCACCCGGTCTAGAAACCATTATTCGTGCCATATATGACTTCCTAAATCGAATCGCTTGCCATGCAACCTGTCTTTCAAGTCGGACAGTCCACGCCCATAATAGAACAACCACTTCATGACCCGGATGAATACTTTGTAATTGATGTTTTTATTTATTTCCTCAAGATCACGACAGATAATAGAGCATTGGTCACTCTGGCATTAGCTTTGTTTTCAAGTTCCCAAGGTACCAGCTCTGGCAGTTAGATAACATCACGCCTATAGTATAGGCCTATCAAAGACGCAATAAAATTGACAGCAAAACATTTCGAGCAAAACCAATGTAACCTACGTCATTACAGGCCGCACTGACTTTAGCACACTACGTTACACTCCATGTCGCTGTTTTTGTAGCAATGAACTATAGAATAAATGTGACAACGTTAACGTTACTAGATATCTTGTTAATGTTAGCAGAGAATGTGTTCTGATGTTAGCTAAGTAGCTTCTAATGTTAGATGTTCTGTTTAATGATTCGCCAAATCGGTCTGTTTGAACGACTCTGAGCCCACACTAAATAAATTCACTATCACGTAACGTTACAATAATGTTATAGTCTGAGTATATAGTCTATAGTATGAGCATTACTATACATTTTCATGTCTTTCGTGTTGACAAAGCTGAGATTCTTCAACAGAAGTCTGAATTATTTCTCTAGCTAACGCTAGCTGTCATGACAGCTCATTAACAATGAACAAAGTTCCTTTGTTTGGTACGACAAGGCATTCAAAAGTTATTTGAATGAATACTTACACCTCCTATGCAATCTGTTAAGTTCGGGGGTGGCCCCTTAGCTTTTCCTCGACCAAAAATTCGATTCATTTCGTCTAAAGTTAAACAATTAAGGCAGAACAAATGGCTAAACAGTTTACAGCCCTACGAAACTGAACCCAGCTATCCCGGAAATAACATCACGATGACGTTTTCAGTCACATGTTTATGAGCCATGTCTACCGCTTTGGCATGTTTAAATGGGACACAACCTGTATACCTAATAGACCTCACCTGACCATTAGAATAATGCACAACATAAAATAGCCTATTTACTCGTCGGAGCGTTGTTTGCCCTTTCAGGCAGGACGTTAATTCTTGTGTGCAAAATAGTCTAAAATCCTATCAAGGCCCAGACTAATAATAATAATAATAATAATAATAATAAATGCAACAGAATAAAGTAAATTAATAAAATCCCTTCCTCTATTGGGTAATTTAGTCTACATCACAATAGCCTAATCAATGTTATGGTTTCCATCAAAACTAAACAAAATATTATTAATAATAATAATAATAATAATAATAATAATAATAATAAACCCAATAGGACCTTGAGCTAGTCTCAATTTCTGTTCTAAGTGCTACTCCCATTCAGATGACAATTAATCGTCATTGTTCCTTGTCACCCTGTCCATTCCATTGCTTTTGTTCCTCTTCTGTTCATCTTCACCTCCTGTCTCTGTTGTTTTTCCTTGGTTCTCGATCTTCTCTCCCTTCTTGCCTCCTCTCTGCTGAGCTGATGAGCAGAATATTTTTTCTGGCTCCATAGGCCCCACTCTTTCCCCCCTCCACTCCATCTACAGTGCACTGTCCCCATTTTCATTTTGTCCAGAGTTCACCTAGCTTCTAGCTCCCTCCTTTCTTTGTTGAGGTCTTGATGCTCAGGATGGTCATTCATAGTTGCTTCAAGTTTTTCCTGCTCTGTCCTGAAGAAATGCCATTATATCCTGCATGAGAGTTCAAGGCAGCCGTTGTGACCACAATCTGGTCAGTATAAACTTCTTGGTGATCTATCTTTACCAGGGGCGTGCAGAGACCTTTGAAGGGGCAGGGGCTAACATTTAAAAAAGGGCACATGGAACAACATTTTCAGAAAACGTGTTAACTTTATTTAACACATTTTTCTCATGTCTCTCCTTGGTTCTGAAAATTCAATAGGAGTGCATGTACTGTAGGCCTACTGTAGCCAGGGCACAGACAGATAGGTCTTTTCAGTTTTCATTAGGCTATTGTCTACACAGAGATCATAGGCTATAAGGCTACATCTTATTGATTAAATTAAAAGCTAATTTGAATAGCCTAGAAATCTAGACGCACCCTAGCGGCAGCAAATATGTTATTGCCTAGTCTGGCTTGTCAGGCTATAATTTTATTATCACAGTGAACTACCACCATTAGCAAGCTGGTGTCTTGCAGATTCACGTGCTGTGCGTGTGGCCACTGAGTGAAATTACGCGTAATGTAGCCTACTGTAAACAGAGAACGACATGTGGAGTTGGGTTAACAACTAGTAGCCTATGTCGTCGGCTTATGACTATTTAGAAAAGGTTTGCCTACTCTGTTTTATGAACTAGGTCTACTAACCTAAGCTACTATAATATAACAGAATATGTTATGAACGTTCAGCCTTATATTTTCCGAAGCTGCCAGGTTATTGAAATGGATGGACCATGACATGGTTAAAACGGGTTTGATAGCCTACTTCATTAAACATGAAATAACTTTAAACATTTTATTCTCTATCTCTAAGCTGAATACTATTGCATGTTCAGATAGGCTAACTGCCAAGTGACCTTACCGTGCTCCCAAACGTCTCCTGCAGCCCTGTGCCTGCGTGCACCTTCTGAGAATTCACTGAATGTATGACGTCACGGATTGGTGGCCGCAAGGCATTTCAATTAACACAGAAAATTGTTATTTTTGTAAATGTCTAATTTCACAAACTATTAATGAGACATTTTAGCGAAAATTCACGTTGGAACTAGCGGAAGTATTACAAATTTTAAAAAGTAAAAAACGGGTCTTGTCAAAAGGGCACTTGGACATCAAAGGGGCAAAAGGGCAGGTGCTAGAGCCCCTGTAGCCCCCCTTCTCTGCACGTGTCTGACCTTTACCATGGTAACGAAAGGTCCACACCCATGGCATTGCTCCGAATTCTAGGATCAGGAAGCAAAGTAAAGTGTGAGTGACAGCAACCATTGAATGGCATTGACATACCTCTCTGAAGGGTATGTTCTGTGTGCTTATAATCACTGCCCTGATTAATGCATTCTGCATCAACAAGAAACATCCTCTTTTTCTAACAACCCTCTATCCCTCATTCCTCCCATCCCATGGTCTTGTGTTTGTAGAGGACTGATTAAACTCGTCTCATCTGTAAATGGCAAAGGAAATTTTGTATTTAAAGGGAATTATGATTTTTGTGGTTCATTGAATTAAGAAATTAAGACTATGCCCTGCTTTGTCACTTTTTCCCTTTCATCTCCCCTTTCACTGCAACATTTTCAACTCACGAGTCTGGGCCAAAGTCAGACCTATCAGAAAATGAATAAACTTGGTGACATTTACCCTTCCCCTCCATTTCTCCTAAGGTTATAAACTGATTACACCAGCGACATCAGCTCTTCGCTCCGTGCTCACCTCCATCAAAGGCTCTCTTTCCCTCTAGTCTGGAGTTGTGTGGGTTCCCAACCATGCTTTTACTCTTACTGGTTTTCTACTTGCATTTCTTCACCTGCTTATTAAATAATTTTCTGCTCTAATTGCAAATTCACAGAATGCACATGTTCACACGTCAGAACTAAATATTGCACCGTTTTTGCCTTTATTTTACGTAATGTACTTGAATAGGTCTGCTGTGTCCTTACTGGCTCAGAATAGATACAGATTACATATGTCAGTCACCGTATCTCATATGCAGGGGAACTTTCTTCCCCCCCCCTTTACTGGTCCCTTTTCTGTAAAGTCTCCATCCTGCTGCTCTCCAGCGTTTTCCATATCAGTTGGTTCCTGTCCCTTCCTCAGGCTGTTCTCTCCATGTCCCATGGCTCCATCTTCTCCCTTGTTATCAAGAACTTGCCGGGCTCATCTGTTCCGCTGTCTTCCCTTCAGATTCCCACAGAGGAACCTTTCTCATATCAGTTGGCCTCCTGTCCTTCTTCCTCAGCTGAATACAAAGCTCTGATTTTCCAAGTCATCTAATTTATACTTTCTTAGTGTATTCACACTCTTAGTTCTCCTCCCTCTCCAGTTGATTACACTGAATTCTAGTGAATGTTGGTTGATGATACTTTACAATCAAGTCCCATCTGTTCCCATGTGTGAGCTATGTGTGTTAACAAAGCCACATTTTGTATACTGTAGATTTTGTAACCCTATGAGCCAATGTTACATATTCTGAGATAGATGTAATAACACTATCACTGCTGAGGCTAAGCTGCTAATAACTATTCATTATTTCTTATTTTTCTTTTTAAAATGATTGATATTGGTACCACTACTACTACTAATTAACTTATTATTATTATTATTATTATTATTATTATTATTCAAATCATCTTAAAGAAAAGAAAACTATGGGAAGGCCATATTTAAAGGGTTTGGCCTGAAATGAGTATGAAACTACACAGAATGTCTGAGATTATTATAACATTTTAGAGAGTAAACTCAGCGTAAAACCCCTGTGAAGTCAAGTGAATGTTGATTAAATGCACCACACCTGGATGTAAGCCTACAGTAATTGTGAGTGCTGAGAGGAAAGCATTGTGTAGTACCCACTGTCTGCCTCTAGGTTTTGCTCAAGTACAGTCATGAATGCTACCAAGCATAATAGTCCTAGGGAATCATACTTAAAATGCTAAATTACTTATTAACTGATCATTTATGAGATATCCTGTTTATATAATTAAATGTAAATATTAAAAAATATATAATTCTAGATACTGACTAATACTTGCATTAGCCTATAGACATATTTTATTTTCTACCATAACCCCTGGAATGAAAATGCATTATTTTGCTGATAAATATACAGTCCATATGCCTTGCTTTTGTATAGCTGATTTGACACTGCAAAGGGCACTAATGCATCAGTGTCAGTATTAGTTTTGTTTACCTGTATACCTATTGTCTCTCAGTGACCGCATAAAACATTTGCCCACACATGCTCTGAACATAACACAATCCATGTTATTTATCTGTCTGGACCCATGGTTGTCTTTATAATCCATTTTATTGTTCATGTGCTTTTAAGTGTCATTGAGAATGGATTTAGCCCAAGCACTGAAATGTAATTGGAGGCCTTTATTAGCACTAAACCACTGGCACAAAGGAAAACACAGTAACACTGTAGGGGAGACGAGAGTTGACTTTAAAGAAAGTAAGACCCCGGGTTTGTGACAGAGGTTGGTGACACTCTGAGCCAGACTTCTAAAATCCTGTGCCTCCGTCCCCCTAGGCTGTGTGCGTTGCCATGACAACCTTTTGATCCTTGATTGTCCAAGTCAAATGTAGAATTGGAACTTTCAGAGGTCAGAGAGGCAGAGCGACTGAGTGACTGAGCCTGAAGACATCTGTTGAAACTGGATTTGTTTCTCTGCACCCGAGGTAAGCTGTCAAATCTATTCTGCAGAACTGCAACCACAAGAACATACCCACAAAGGTAAGAAAACAGCTGAACCATGAACTCATGGTTTTTATACAAGCCAGTTGATTGTCATCTATTCAGTGGTTATATTGCATCTATAACAAAAACTGAATTAGATTTGTTTCAAATGCCCATCCCCATTACGGCCACTGCTATAGGGAGGGGAACAAATCTTCAGTAGAATGATCCATCACTCATTTTCTCACATGGGACTGACACAGTATCAACACAAGATGACAAAGGCCATTTGACCTTTCTCTCTTGTTCTCACTCTCTGACACACGCTGTATATTATCATAATGCTAAAGTTTAACTGCTATTTTCTCTTCAGGAATTATAATGGTTGCCACTAAAGGAAAGGGAGGCTTAAGAACTGGTTGCCTTTCTCAAGAGAGTGAAGAATCAGACAATGCAGACAGAAAGGTCAGCTTTTGTGTAATTAGATTTATGATCTAAGTATGCACTATATTTTCTAAGATAGATATTTAGTTCAAGAGTAAAATTAAAGCAAACATACACTGGGCATTTTGGAACCTTCACAAGAGAGGACATTTCAGACACATTTAGATTCAGACACCGCAAAGAAGTGAATCATGAATCCCCCATGTACATCAGCCAGCTTTTTAGAGAAATCTAAACATAATACAGTTCAAACAGTCATAACAGCTAAAACAATATAAAGTCATAGTCAGAAGACAATATAGCAATCATTTTAGTTTCAGCTAAAATGAATATAGGTACCACATATAATATCTTATATATTACTGCTACCATACCAGCACTATTGTGGATGATAATGATAATAATAACAGCTATAATAATAATAATAATAATAATAATAGTGGAAGGAGGAGGGCAGAATGAAGAAACAACAGACTTAAACTGTTTACATTTTTCTGTAAAGGTATAGGCCTACATGAGATTGCTCACAATATGGCCAACAACATGTAGCTATATATAGGCCTAGAGAGATTCAATTAAAGTCGGTTCTGCAGTTAAGGGGCTAGCAGGGCTAGACGGGAGCTCTGCATCAAGGCACTGTTTTTACAGAAGAGCCATGAACCCAGGAGCACAGAACCCCTATTTTACTGGGCTGAAAAGTAATTGGAGTTCACATACTAAATAATCATAACAGTTATATAGTGCATTACAAAATAAAGTGTTCATGGATGATTAACAAACAGATAAAAGTCTTTCGTCACAAAAATCACATTTTCAAGTTTACTTGTTGTAGCGCTTGACAGGTATTCAGAATGTTTCATCCATTCAATACTGTAGTAGATTTAAAATACAACAGAAGCAGTGACTCCTAGGACAGCATACAAGTTTAGCCTTTCATCCATATAGTAAAGATCCGGTAGCAATAAACACATATATAAGGAGTCCTCTTTGTCTTTTTTCATTAACATTCCTGTACAAAGTTGGTGGGATTTGACAAATGTGCACAACATTGCAGAAGCGTTTTTCTGACCTTACAAGCCAGTGCTCACTGGCATTGCTGATGACATTTCAACATTTGTAAAAATAACCATCAAAAAGCATATATACATCTCGTGTCCATTTACTGACATGAAAACACATTTTAGCCTGGCCTCCGCCTGCCTACGTTCTTCCGGTCGATTTCTATTCCCTACAGTACTCCGAAGTCTATACAATTTCTTAGCACAGTGACAAATAAGAACTGTAGAATGCACCTGCAAGCTCTTTTCTGACACATCATATTACCTCTGAAGCACTTTTAACTAGTTCAGCCTAAGGCATGTTATTCATTTAACACCCAGGGTCTGTGACCTAAACTCACACAATTCGGAAATGTACAAAGCAGGCCCTACTGCAGGTGAGCTGATGCTACACCACAAACACACCTCAATCACGTAGTCTAACACCTTAAAAGATTTAAATCTCAACATGCTTGGTGGAATTCCAGCAATCAACATTGAGTTTGAGCCCTCTGTCAAATGTATGATCATTCAGGTCCAGGATTTTCTCTAGCAAAGCCGTAATTTCCATAGTTATTTACAGAGGTTGTGTGTGTGTGTGTGTGTGTGTGTGTGTGTGTGTGTGTGTGTGTGTGATGTGTGTTTGTCTGTACAAGTGTGTGAGGGTGTTTATGTGTGTATGGATGGGATGCTTTACATCCTGGACCAATAAGTGCACTTTTGGCTAAAATCTGGATCAGAAACGTTCTGGACTGTTTTTAAAAAAACAGATATAGTAAAAAGTAACAAAATGATACTAACAAAATGACACATAAAAATGTAGAAACAACTAAAAGTAAATTAAATAAGCTGATGAACAAAGCAATTTGTTATTGATGTGTAAAATGTAGTACTACATCTAACAGAAAGGCAGACTGTTTTTAAAAAGCATAGCTTGTCCCTGAGGAATGCACTACCCACAGTTCAGAATATTCCCAAAGGCTTCACTGCTGCAGTCTCCCTTAAGAGACCCATGGCTCGTTAATTAATTCCATAATCATGAACACTTCACTGCTATACTGTTTTAATAAATTAGCAAAAACATATGTCATAATTATTTAATTACTCTCCTACATGGAATAGGATACATAACAACAACAGCAACAAAAAACACCTTATACAACCGATATCTGTCCCTGCTCTTGCCTGTCTCTCCATCCAACTCCTCAGTGCACCTGACTTAAGCAGTCCAGAAATCATATCTTCAACTGAGGAATACATTTTCATGAGGAATTGTGGAGGCTCTGAGAGATGGTGTGACACCAAAGTATTTGTGAATAATTCAGTTGGAGTGTGACACCAGTGTCAGACAGGAAGGACACGCTTATTACTGCATGGCCATGCCTGGGAATCAAGATGCCTGAAGATATTAGCAACTTTATTAGATGGACCAAAGCACGGGCACTGTAATGAAAGTCATATCAGCACGAGAGATTTTTTGTGGATGTAATAGATTATTTTCCATTCTCCAGGTAAGAATACTGAGCTATTCAGCTGTCACTAAAATAATGGTTTTCATGATAAGACACCCTAGAAATCCTATCTTGACATAAAGAGGATAGAACCCTAATAGGTAGTTTAACCATATTTCCTTTTGGGAAGGAGACACAGGAATTTAACCCTGCATTTCCAATTAAGTGTTAAACTTAAACAATCATTTTTAATGGCCAAAAATAGCAAAGTCACTTTGAGCTGACTGGCAACATAATTGTGTTGAAATGCATGGAATGGAGGAACACTGACTCAGTGACTCAGAAAACAGTGAATAAGCAGCATTGTATAAGATGTCAGCAAAACTGATGGAGCACATTTTCTTTGCTGATAAAGGCTTGATTAGAGTTGCCTCTAAATTCATTGTGCATTCACCACACCGTGATAAAAATGTATACAAAAAATAAATGTAAAAGTACACACACATTTGCACACACACACTGCTATACATAAATAATACAAATAAAGATATTTAGAAAATATGAATTTATATTTTAATAGTATAATATATCCTAAATTAATATAACTATATATCTGTCTTAGTTTAAACCATGTATATTATTATATCAGAAAACTCATATTGGCCCCTGTCTGAAGAATGAGTAAACCACAGTTGAGAAAAAAATATTTTGAACAACCAATTATGACAATGACAGGATGTCGGTGACAGTTTCCTCCCTTTTGCTGTGTCTGAGAACAAAATGAGAGGGTTCACTTTGGATGTCCAGCAGGCGTTATTATGAGGGAGGGTTTTTCTGAAGTCGTCACAGGGCTGATGTGACCTGAGTCAATCCTAAGTCATGAGAGTCCTCCTTCCCAGCCTGTGTGATGGAGGACAGTTCCACGGCTAGTCAGGCCGGCTTGGCGGTCCGCGGTGGGCTCTCAGCGGGGCGGGGGAGCTGACGCACCCCAGGCTCTCCCTCCCTGCTGTTCCCCCTGGCCTGACGCCCAGATCTGCCCCTGCCCCCGCGCATGGGGAAGCAAAAGTCCTTGAAGCAGCGCTTGAAGTTCTCATCCAGGAAGGCGTAGAGCACGGGGTTGAGGCTGCTGTTGGTGTAGCCCAGGGCCACACAGAAAAAGTAGGCGGCCATGACAGGCGTGGTCTCTGGCACGACCATCAGAGCCTTGACCAGGATAAAGATGTGGATGGGCATCCAGCACACCACGAACACCAGCACCACCACCATCACCAGGCGTGTGATGCGCCGCAGGTTGCGGTCCTTTTCTCGCGAGCCGGAGAGCATGCGCACGCTGCGCAGGCGCAGAATCATCAGCGAGTAGCAGACAGTGATGATTAGGACGGGCACCACGAAGGCCAGAACAAACACGCACAGCTTCATCACCCTGTCCCAGTACTCATACGGCTCAGGGAACTGCAGGGCGCACTCGGTGGTCCCTGCAAAGGGCAGGGGGGTGCATGATGGGAAAGCAAAGAGCAAAAGTTGAGCAATCGAATGGATAGAGGGATAGAGACATAAAGGAGAGAGAGGGGAAAGGGGAAAAGGAGGACGGCCAAGCTGGCGCATTTAAAAATGAATCAATGATAAATGCGGTAATTACTGCTGGATTTATGATACATGCTTTGGGATTAAGCAGGCGTCTGGGGGCTCATTTATTTCTGATGAAGCGATCAACAATCCATCAGACAGGCCAGGTAAGCTCTCTAATAAACTAACCAATCAAAAGCCCTGCAGCCAACGGCTCTGCAGTGTTTAGGCCTCAGCACTAGCACATTCCTGTCAGAAGGTGAGGTACATACAACATAAGATCAAATGGCAAGCAACCTGTCTTACCATTATTGGTTTGGGTACCTCCGAGCACCATGGCGGGCACCCCGGCAGCTGAAGAGAGCACCCAAATGCCCACGTTGATGCCCTTGGCTTTAAGTGGGGTGCGGAAGTCTAGTGCCTTCACTGGGTGGCACACGGCCACATAGCGATCCACGCTCATCATGGTGAGGGTTAGAATACTGGTGAACATGTTGTAGTAGTCAATGGAGATGAAGACCTTGCACACCACCTCACCAAAGGGCCAAGAGTGGAGCAGATAGTCTGCATTCTGGAAGGGCATGGTAGTGGTCACCAAAGCATCGGCCAGGGCCAGATTGAAGATGTAAATGTTAGTGGCCGTCTTCATCTTGGTGTACCTTGGCATAGTAAAGAGCACAGACAGGGGGTGAGTTGGGGGGCGGACACAGAGACAGAAGAGAGGTCCTAGAGGGCTCCGTTCTGTTGCAAAGATAGCAGCTAAAGGTGCCAATGAAATGCTATGGTCAAGAGGACAATTTTGGTTGCTCAGCCTCACACTACCAGTCAAAGCATTGCTGATTACTTCATTAAAAATAAGTTAGACAGTTAGAACAGTTGGAGCACTGAGAATAAAGCAGCGATTTGAAAACAAGACCCTTAATGGCCATAATCTCAATTTTCTAAACATTCCTGCCAGGGATGTCTTTTGATCAGTGAGTGATTTACTGTGCATTTACTTATCCCTAAGGATGGGCAGCCAGGAGTAATGATGGGGTGTGATTTAAAGAAAGAGCAAAGACAATAAAACATGGTGCATTTGTCTTTGTGTTAGTGTGTGTGTGTGTGTGTGTGTGTGCGTGTGTGTGTCCATGGTTTCGGACAAAATCGAGACCTTTAGAGCCATCGGAGCATCAGGCATTAGGTAAACTGCATTTCTGGAGCTACTTTAATTGGATTTAAGTTTTCAAGCATGGCAAGGACAATCAATCAATATTGTTAACATTTTTTTTCTCCTTCAATTTTTTAAAGACCTATAGATCAAATGTTGTGCAGTATAATCAATCAATTATATCAATGATTCACTAAACTGGCTTAGTAAATCACTGCAAAACAAGTTCAATTTGTCATAAATCAGCAGCTCGTAGCCTCTTACGTGACAGAGCGGGGTTACTCAGGAATGTGGTGTGTTATCGATTTGTCAGTGAAATGACACTTCAGGGCTTTCAGGTGCTCATAAACACACACACACACACACACACACACACACACACACACACAGATACAAATATGCTGTACATCAACTAGTCACGCTCAGATTTATTTGTGTCCCCCATCGTAAATACAGAGCCACCTGCTACAGGCGCCTGAAAAACCGCCATAAAAACAACTGAATCAGCATGCTACGTGTCAGAGAAGGGAATCACTCCATTAAATCACATTTAATCACACACACACACACACACACCCCATCCCACAGACACACACATTCTAAAACACATACACACAGGTCTAGCCAGATACAGATCACACATACACACACACACACACACACACACACACACAAGATATGCATCTATACCAAAGAAATCTGACAAAAATGAAAACATATAATTATATATATATATATATATATATATATATATATATAACGTCACGAAAACATAATCATGTCCAAAAACAAACTTGAATACAACCAAGAATGCATGACACACACACACACACACACACACACATGCATCAGTAGAAGCAACCTACAGAAGGGCCTAGGATTATTGAAACAATGCACAGATGCAATCTTGATGTTACAACCACGACACCATTTGTCATATACAAGTCCACAGACAATCACGGTCAAATAAATCCTTAACCCACAGGATTTAGTACACAAGCATACATGATTTTGCTCCAGGCTTTGAGTGAAGCTGGGTCAGACAAGCAATCAAATGGACATGCTCTACACAAAATAAACTACGTCACCTTTTAACGTCATGAATAATTAACAAGCAATAAAAGAAATGTCTATGACATTAGCCCATCCATGACTCCACATCATAAATGTTTATAGACATAGGCTATTTGAAACACAACAGTATTGAAGGAAACAGTAATCATACCTGATAATGACGTACATGACGAGGCAGTTGCCCACCAGTCCCACCACAAAAACCACGGAATAGACTGCCGTGATTACCGGTATAATTGGGGACATGGGCTCGTGCGCCCAGCTGCCGCTGTTGTTATGCGTCAAGTTGCGCGTGTCGGGCAGAGAAGAGTTGGATAGACACTCTTCCACTAAAGACGACAGGCATTTGTCTTCCTTGAAGATTTCTACCAAATTTGGCTCCATTCTCCGAAATCACACTGAAGGACGGACAGAGGCGAGAAGGTGAGGACAGCTGAAGCCTAAAGTACAGGAGAGGAAAGAATCAGAAAGAGGAGAGGAAGCATGAGGAGGAAAAAATGCGCGGGGACACAAAATCGAACGTTGAACTCTGGAAATTGTCTTTACAAAGGAGCTGGTCAGAACACCACAAACAGTCTAGCGCTGAGTTTGGGTGAAATAATGATAGTTCATTCACATATGACATATGTCATTCCAACTTTATCCTGTATTCCTTACCTTAGAAAAACGTTCCCGCGTCGTTGTCCCTGTGCTCCGGGTATTTGAAGGAAATAATGGCAACCAGCGTAATCTTGGCGCACAGACGGGGTCGTGCTGATGGCTGTTACTCAGTAAACTTTGGCAGCGCAAGTCATACTGGAAGATATTGTGCCACCGCGTTTAATCGATTCAGGAGCATTGGGAGCGTGCGTGTGTGCCTCCTCCTACCTCGATTCTAATATGACATCAGATAAATTGACAATTAAACTTAAGCGTGCGCGATATACGACTGAAATGTGCACTGCCAATGAGGGTTTGTGAACGGGCGTACTTGCTAAGAGTGTGCTTTTTGCTCATGTGAAGAACATTATCACAATATATAACACACATATATCCACATGTGCAGTTTAGCGTCATGTATTTGTTTTAAGTAGGTTATTATATGAGATACATTAATCGCTACTTTATATAGTTTTGAACTCAAATAATTTAAACAATCTTTTGTCTAGTATGTTTAGAATATACTGCAAAATGCAGGTTTAAAATGTAACTCCTACTTAACTTTGAAGGTGTGTGTGTGTGTGTGTGTGTGTGTGTGTGTGTTTATTCCTTTCAGGGATACACACATGTGTTGGTGAGACCATGTCTTTCAGAGGGCAGTCTTCTAGCTCAGACATATGCCAGACACTCTGCTTGACAGTGTCCTCTCTCTCTCCATCACACCCCAGTCTCTCTCACACATCTGACAGACACATTCCATCACACAGTCTCTCCATCACACTTAGACATTCAATGGCATGAGGAGTAATGGCATGTGTGTGGATGTGCATGCATTGTTGAGAGATATAGCTCCTAAATGAGTTGTACAGTTGTGTTAAGTAAGCATATTTCTATCTAACTGCTGAACCCCTACCAATGTGCAATTGCTAATGCTATCACTAGGATGAAAGCACCAAAGTCTCTCTCTTTCTCTCTCTCTCTCTCTTTCTCTCTCTCTCTCTTTCTCTCTCTCTCTCTCTCTCTCTCTTTCCCTCTCTCCATCACTCTTTCCATTCTTTATTCATTCCCATCAATTCTACATTTGCATATCCAGACAGAAGTTTTACAAAGTGAACAGAAAGTGAATTGGAACATAACAGAGTCAAACCTAATAGTCACTTACATGAATTAGGCCTAAACCAACATATATATTTCAAGACAAATGTCAAGCTAAATGAAGAAACGTTTTATTTTCTGTAACTTTTAAAAGACAAAGAAAAGAGGGCTCAAAATATCTTCTAACCAACATATTTCAACTTTATTCGCTGCCCTAAGGTCTAAAAGATCTTGCAGGCAGTGATCATGCTGTTATAAATAATCTTGCCATGTTTAAAATGCTGCACTTTTTCCCTTCATAGCCTATCTCTGGCAATTCATTTTTGAATGACTGTAGATAGTAGTATTTTACCCTACGTCTTCGTAGACAGTAGGCTACACCATTAGGCTATCTTGAGAATAAGACTTCACAGCTGCTAACGATCATCCTCCACAACCACGAGGATAGGTAGGCTAAACGGTCGTTCGTCGCCTTTTTGCTTCTTATTGTAAAACCAACTGTTAGGGCCTACACAAGTGGTCGGCATCCCGGTCAATATTTGATATTAAATTTTCAATTTTGAAGCTATTTGTAACTATGTGTAGCCTATGCAACCCGACTGTTGTAGGCTTGCCTACCACTCTCTGCAGTGCCTTGCCTACCATTCTTGCCTACCACTCTAGTTGTAAACAAACGGTCACATGACATTATGAAGTAGGTGCAAAACCTTAATTTCAGATTGTTTCCTATTTATTACTCTCCTTATAAATTCCATTAGTTTCCATGGCAATGAACAGAAGGCTGCCTGACAGGGAAGCTAGAACACGAGCTCTAATAGAAATGTTAGGAAGAGAAAAGGGTGAAGTAAAGAAGAGAAGTTTGTCTAAGCATATCAAACATTTACAAAAGGACCCTAGTACCCAAAGGCACAATGGCCCTCATAATAAAACACTGTACATTTAAGTATAGATACAAACAACGACACATACATAGCCCCTCTCTCTCTCTCTCTCTCTCTCTCTCTCTCTCTGTGCCTTTTAATGTGTGTATGTGTGTTTGTATGTGTGTGTGTGCATGTGTGATTGCTTGCCTCGCTGTTACTCTCCAATCTGAATCTGATTAAACCAGTTTATTTATGGCCGCTGGTTAACCAAGGCACACTTCTGTGAACCTCATGCTGTAATCTCCCACTCCAATCTGTGTCCTGTGACTCCTCTCGCCCTTGTCTCCCTCTTCTCCCTCCAACCATCTTTCTTTCACAAGGAGAGCTGTGTGCCCGGGGGAGGTGGGCAGGCAGAGCAATGATTGCTAGGAGTCAATGATGACTAATAGGTCACACCTCAGCAGGAGGTGAAGAGGGAGGTGGGAACTGATCAACATCATTCACCTCGAAAAACACACAGAAGGGACAATGCAGTGGAAGGATGCAAAATCTAAAAGTTTTGCAAGTAGCTTATTATACGCACACACACACACACACACACACACACACACACATACACACACACACACACACACACACACACACAATCTCGCTCTCTCTCTCTCACTCACTCACACACACACACACACACACACACACACATACACACACACAAATTCACAGAAGTGAAAAAACGGAAGTTGAGAAAAGGAATGTCAGACACCCCATAGACAGCAAAAATAATAGAATGGAAACCAGTCCACTTTTTCAATAATCTCCATCCATCAGCTCTAATGAAAAGCTTTTTACTGCACACAGAGGAAAATATATAGATGTTCTCTCTCTCTCTCTCTCTCTCTCTCTCTCTCTCTCTGATTAAATACAAAAAAAACTTCAATCTATGCACATGGACATGCAGACACACAAACACCCATGAACAAATGGATTGGACTTCTGACTTTCAACCACTTTATATGTCGATGCACTTGACAGACGTGACCACATACCACATACATGGTAAACACATTATCAAACACACCAGGACACAGTCACACAAATGGCTTAGAGACTTGTCTGCATCGAAATGCTTTCACACCATCAAATCTACTACCCACATCCATATAAGGTCTCCATTATACAACATGTATAATCATACAATATATATTAATCATCATAATATTTCATTATGAATGTGTTAAGTTACAAATATCAGTTATTAAGACTGTGAGAGAGCGAGAGAGAGAAAAAGACTGGATGTTTAGTGGGCAGTACATTTGACCAGATGAGCAGATGGTTGGGAGGAGTGTTACCATGAATCAGATTGTTACTGTGTCAACTTGAGAAAGGTTAGCTGTGTTCACACTCCACACACACCCCCTACACACGCATGTTTCAGAATGCATTCAGACACACATGCACACTCACCCTGCTGTACTCGCTTCTTCAGCTCTCAGCCTTTATTAAGTCAGAAACTAAAATCTAGCAGGGAAGGTCAGTGACAATTTTCACACTGTCAGCATTGTTTAATGAAATGGGTCAAAAACATATAACAGTTAAAGGAACCGTATGTAAGAAATGTATTTCAATTAATCATAAAATGGCCCTGATATGTCACTAGACATTAAGATATCATGTTAATTTCAAACACTTATATCACTGACAACAGTAGTCCGGCCAGGATATAGTCATTTAAAAATTTGAAGTTACAGCCCTCAACTGATGTTGATGTTGTCATGTTGTGTTTTGACCTGATCCCAACCTATCTACTAATCACGAAGTCAGTAGTGTTTCGCCATCCGGGTTGCCAGCTCTGCCAGTCAGGGGGGAGGGGGAGGGGATACACCGCTCTACAGTAATTTGAAAGTGATTGCAGTACCAGTTTTGGCCACAATCTTACATACAGTTCCTTTAAAACATTAATTGTGCTTAATTTTAAAGGTTGTTATGGTGTCATGGGTACAGAGGTTTTTTTGCTTTGTTACCATGTTAATTTGGCTGCTGTTTTAACATGAATAAACCATTAACGTTAATATCCTGACATGTAACCATGCCCAAGAAATGTTTAATGCAAATGTTTATGGTTTATGTTAGCTAATATGCTGATGATTTAGGCGAAGCAACCACTACCTTGGTTGAATGTTAACTTCACTTAACTTTTGGACAAAATACTTTGAAACTTTGAGAGAACGCTCTATTGCCATCTGGATATCACTTTTATTGTGTGGCAAATTACTTTTTTGCTTAATGCAAATACTAAAATGTGTTTTGGATGATCAGAAGGGGGACAATGCATATCACTGACCACATGTAGCCTCTAGCTTTGTCCCAATATTGACTAGAGACCAATAATTGTGTAGTCGGTGTGAACGAAAATGAAGTGACTACTCAAGCAGATCCTACAGAATCATCTTTCTGGAAAAAAACAAAGTGCTTCTTTGGGTTTACATGGCATGGGTTATATAAGGTTTGTATGGTATTGTTGGCTCAAATACCTGGAATTTGGATAGTATCAGTTGAAGAAATATTTGCGATGCTATTTATGCTGCTTGCTAAATATGTTTCAGCTGTTGCCATGCTTGATGTAAAATCGCATGGCCTTAGGCACCCAATAAATGACCTTAAAAAACACCTTCCTACCTGGTCTGCTATATCTCCAACTAATTAGGTATGCTCTAAAATGTTTTAATTATGCATTATGTAAGATTGGCCAGCTGATTAACAAGCAAGCTAAACTATTTGATAGGCTACTCCACACTGCAGAAAAGTGGGGCAGAATATTGTCTTGTCTGTCCACCCTCCTGCCTGCTCCTCTCTTCCTAACATTAGCTATCTAAGTTTTAGTCTCCCAAGTTTGCATCATGTCTGGAAAAATCCTTGTTGTTCAGCTATTCATTTTCCATTAGCTTCCCCCAACATCACAGTGAGGCATTCATTGTTCTAAAATGCTTGTGCAAACCTCAGTTTGTACTCACATCTGATCCCAGACTGATATATAAAGCCTTTTGAAAGTAGGCCTATAATGTGTAATTTATTATTTGTTTACTGGTATGCATTGACATGGAAAACAGCAATTTGGGTGTTCCAATTTGCAGCAATTTGGGTGTTCCAGGAAACGAACCATCACTGTCAACAGCAGACACAAAGTAAATGAATGTGTGTTTGCAAACATTGTGTGTGTTCTAGTCTAAATACTAGAACAATTTTGAAGAACAAAATGTGAAAATAGCTAGAGTGCACTTTACTGGATGCCTCACCAAACAAATATCAGAACTCTCATATTCATGTAGTGCATCTTAGATTTTTAGTAGACTATAGCCATGTTCCTAAAAATAATACAAATAGCTATTTGGACGGAGTGGACATTTTTGCCTCTGACAACAGTGATTAACATATGAAACAGGTAGTGCTTTGAAGGACATTTCACATGTTTAAAAGGGTTGAATGACCTCTCCTCTACCATGTACCATATTTTGAAAGAGGACTGGCGTAAAAGACGTATATATTTTTGTATTGTGTGCTATAGATTGTGTGTGTGTGTGTGTGTGTGTGTGTGTGTGTGTGTGTGTGTGTGTGTGTTTTTATATTATCCATTCCCTGGAGCTATGCATAGCATGATAACTAGATTCTACTGGAACAGTAAAGAGGGAACATCAGCTTCAAGCAGAATGGCGCACACTATATCTGAGCATTTCTGATATTCAATTGTTCTATAGAAAACAATTCCATCTCTGAAAATGGCAGACACCTGTGTTGGCGAGAGCCTCACAAGTCGTGGGGCAAGATGTGATATTAGAGTTAATGACCTCACAACCCTCAACCAACCCTAACACTGTCATCAAAACAGGAAAAAACAAAGGAGACACTCATAGGTATACCAAGTCATTTATAATTTAGAGAAATATCAATGGAGTATTCGTTGCTTTATTATTATTATTATTATTATTATTATTATTATTATTATTATTATTATTATTATTATTTATTGTTTGTGTCCTCTTTTTGTACATGCTTTTCTATTTATTTTGTACAATAGTTTGTTCTGTGCCAAGCTAACCTATTGTATTTACTTACCCAGGCTCACTCAAATACTCAAGGTTTTTGCTTCTTGATGATAAAATATTTGGAGATAGATAGATAGATAGATACTTTATTGATCCCCAGGGGAAATTCAAGGTCACAGTAGCATACAGACAACACACACACACATTCACTAACAGCAGAAAGTAATTAAAAGTATATCATATAAAAAACACAACTAAGCAATAAGGACAGTAGAAGATAAATATATACTAAATACTAAATACTAAATATACTAAAATACAAATTATACTAAATAACACTTAATCTAAATCAATTATAAAAAAACAGTATCCACATAGTGGGTGATTAATCAATCAGGATGCGCTTGCAGTGACTGAGGCAGGGATGCTATCACAGGGGGCTTAGTCTGTGATTGCATGGAGCCTGATGACGGGAGGCATGAAAAAGCATCGAAAGTCAGACTGATTACTTCAGCTTCTCGTTCATTCGTTTTTTGATCCTGTACGGCATGCAACCATATTTTTGCACTGGCACCCATATTTTAGCATCCTCTCTTGAAATTGTGTTAATAAATGAATTCACCTTTGAAATATACACAGCACACAAAGGAAGAGGAAGAACATATAAAATGTGTGATAATTCACTCAGGAAGAGGTGGGTAGAAAAGACGGAAGAGAATTTAAAACTTTGTATAAAGCCAAGTTCTAAACAAATTTTTCAGGATGTGACACATTTACCCTTCATTTAAGGCTACACAGCCCCAAACGCCTCCTTATTCAGACTCTAGAGAGGCTGGGGTAATCAGTTCCTGTGTCAGAGGTCATTTAGAGACAGCAGACATTAGTCTCCTTAATAGGCTCTGTCAAACTCTATCTCTCACATCCAGTTTCACATGCGCATGCGTACACACAAGCTTGCACACACACAGAGGAAAATTGTGTGTTTGTGTGTGTGTATGTGTGTGTCTGTGTGTGTGTGTGTGTGTGTGTGTGTGTGTGTGTGTGTGTGTGTGTGTGTGTGTGTGTGTGTGCGGAAAAAGCTAGAGGCTGGTCGCAGTGAGGTTTGGGACCAAGATCCTTATCATCTATCACAGGGATATGGCAGGCAGGGGACCTTCTTATGGTCAGCTTTTTCAGTTGCCACTAGCCTTCCCTCTTCCCAACTCATATTCACCCGGCAGACCTTTCTTCAATCCATACTTGCCTTCATTCTTCATTGACATTTAATCAAGCCATTTACCGTGAGACTATATGCACTCATTATGTTTAGATGATTAACTCTTGAACTCTTTAAGGTTTGATCACTCACTGAGGACACGCTTTGCACCTCAAAATCAAGCAAGCTCATTTAGAAAGGTCTCATTACACATTAACACACACACACACACACATACACATGTACACACACACACACACACGTACACACACACACACACACACACACACATGAATACAAAAATATACTCATAAATGGAACTGGACAGAGCTTTGCCATAAGAGGTCAATGTATGCACAGTACATGTGTGCAGAATGTGTATAATTATATTAGTGTGTGTGTGAGAGAGTGTTTTGGAGTGTGTGAATGTGTTGTATGCATGTCTGCAATGAGTTGAATTAGTGCTGATGATTCAGGCGATGCGTTAAATAAAACCCAAGTGGCTCTAAGCTGTGGAAATTAGTGATGCTCTTCGGTCATGTGAAAGAATGTGTGTGTGTGTGTGTGTGTGTGTTAATGTGTGTGGGTAACTTCTCCTTTGTAAGAGGTTAAGCTCAGCCAAACAAATTAACACACACACTGTTGCTCAGCACCACGTTCCGTTCCCCCCAAATAGACACGCTGTTCCTGTCACACATGTGGTCAACATCAAAAGACCTTGATGTTCATTTCAGTGGATGAAATCTCAGACTGGGAATGGCAATAAAGATGGATGGTTAACTTTCTGTCAGGTAGTCAGGCTCAAATCAGGGAAGTCAGACACATCCATTTTAGTTTAGTTATTATGGACTGGCCCCTCCCTGTTTTTAGTGTATTTCCTCTTGATGTGAAGTGTGCTGGTTCCCTAGATACAGTACTCCTTTTTAACATCTCTCAAAGGCACCCGAGATCAGTCTAGATTTTTATTCCACCATATACTCAAAAACGTAGCCTTTATTTTATTCTATCACATCTAAAGCATGGCCTTTCCATAATGAGATATGTACTGTATATGTAACAGGCATGAAATCTAGCCTTGCAATGTTAGGTGGACATAACATTATTTCAGTCACAGGGAAGCTAGTGGAATAGGTCAAGCAGAATATTGATCTTCCCCTCATATTTAATACATGCGTCCATAAATCCATCCGACATGGCCACCTTGCAGTCAGTGAGAGAGGTTAGCAAAGAACCATGCTATTTAAAACGATCTGGATGCTTTCCCAGAAATAAATATGCAGATATAAAACTGCAGCCAGAGAGGGACACAGTTTTGAATACAGCATAAAGAAAGCTTTACATACCATTCCATTAGCATACACTTTGCTTTTAGGACACTATGTGTATCGACATGCGCACACTAACACTCACTCACACACACGCACACTTATACCACGCGTAATCTTCTGTCCTCATTAAACATGTGGGAAGCAGAGGCAGAGGATCAGTTTGGGAACCAGGCTGATTCAGCAAATCTGCAGAAAGAGCTAGCTACACACACACACACACACACACACTTCAATGAAAGTACACAAACTCTGTTGCATGAGTGTTGCTGTCTAATGTTGCTAGCTGATGATCCATTCGCTGTGTATGATTGCATTAATTGAATCCTGAGCTATATGGCAAACTCTGTTGGGAATTAAATGTCCTGTCAAAATACATTAAACAAAGCCTTCACTTGAATAAAAAAAGGGTGGAATATGTAATAAGCGAATATCCTTTGAGCTATTTCAAACATGGGCCTCATTATCTTTCAAGCACTCAACTCCTCTTCTTCGAACAATGCATGTACCTTTCGGCACAAATGTCGAGAGGAGCGCTCTGACAGAGCCCTGGGCCAGAAGAGCATCTGATTTAAATGAGCTTAAAGAGGGCCTGCCAATCTGCTCTCCAGCAAGCCCAGCTATCCAAGGAGGAGAAAATGATGGCAAGATGTTTGAGAGACGGAGGGTGGCGCTCGGTGAAGTGAAGTGAAGAATATCCTTTGAGATTTTGCTGCTCAACAAAATAAAGATCAGGGCGATGAGAGGAGGCGGCCTTGGGGTTATTCTACCTCTAATGAATGCCATGTAAACAACCATTACAGCTGAGTTCACGTTCAAGAATATCCTGATATGAACCAGCTGCTCTTAGTATAAGTTGCAATTATAGTTCAGGTATGAGTATAGAAAATGAATGACCAATAGGGGTCTAGTCACCTGTTCAGACTGTTCAGTCTGTTGAGGAGCTACAGCATAGTACAGTGTCTTCTGCCAGGAGTGAAAACAACAAACAGCAAAAGCAAACTATTGAACTTCAACATGTAGAGAACATCTATATGCTATTCACTATTTGAAGGTTTGCACATGCTCAGGCTAGAACGATCAGTCTCCATTACTTTCTCTCAAATCCCACAAAGGTATTATTTAGGATGTCAAAGGCAGATGCCATGAAGGCACTCTAATATAGCTATAACTCTCTAACCTTTCCTTCAGAAAATTGACATGGGAGTTGATAATCATTGTCATCAAAAAGGCTATATTTTAGCTCAGCTGTAATGAGACGGAAGTCATGACACAATACGTCTTACTTATTTCGTTTTTGGTTGCTAGATGTAGAAATTAATTTCTCCCATGCAATGAGGGCAGTCCAGCCACATCCCGACCCCATCAAGCCTCAGACGTTGTATATATTCTATAGGAACACTGGTAGGCTACATCACAAATATAGTCAATGAAACCGGCTCCCCGTGAAAATTTATTTCAAAGTACTAGGAGTATAAAAACATTAATACAAGGCCCTTAATGACCAAGCGCCAAATTACGCCAAGTTGTTAATTGACCCTTACTGCCCATCAAGACCCCTCCATTTCCAAGATACAGGTCTTTCAGTAAGTATGCTTCTGGTATACTGTTTTCCGGTCATCCATCCATGTGGATGGATGCATCCATTTGTTATCTTCCAGGGGGGTTTGAGCTTCATCAAACTCTGCAGGTTATCACTACAAAGTCTACATAGACTGATTGGGTACTCTGAGTCATGGGTTCAAAGGTCAAGGTCACACAGGGTCTATATACAATATATCAGGGGTCCCCAACCTTTTATGTAACATGGACCGGTTTGATTCCCTTTTTGTGTGGGGTGGGGGGTGGGGGGGTTCGGGGATTCCATGTTCCGTGTTGTGCATGCATTACTTGAAAAGAACTAGCTCCAGTTATGTATGAACAGTGAAGGTAACAAACTCTTAAAAATGTGAAAAACATGAACTTGAAGAAGTGAAAATTGAACAATATGAAGCTACATCTATCATGTGTGAATATGCTTAACAAAATATGGTAACAAAACATGGGAACTAAACGTGCATTACGAATATAATCAGTGGGAGCCCTGTGCTTGTTTCCCTGCAACAAGAAGGTTCCATCTGGGGGTGATGGAAGACAGTGACACTCTCAGTGTGTTTGAAATGTCCAGTCGATTGCGCAATTTGGTCTAAGTTGCAGTCATTGCCGACACCCAGCCCTCATCACTAAAATATGCAGCTAACGGTGACTTTTTTTCGGTAAGAAATCTCTGCAGCGGCTCTCGCAACTCAAACACTCTGGCCAGTGACCTGCAACCAACCAACTTGGATAGCGTACCACGGTGGCCCATATCCTCTGACATATCATCAATTCGCCTATGGACAGTGCTTGCAGAAAGCGGTACCTGAGCTATTTTTTTTAGCTGCAGCCTCCCCAAGGAGTTCATTGCACATGCCTTTACCAGCAGGCAGAATTAACTCTTCCCCAATAGTAAAGGGCTTCTTAGAATTAGCAATCCGACTAGCCACTATGAGGCTTTTAGCGCAGCCACGTTCACAGATGTGGTCGCTTTATGCACTAGTTTTTTGTCCTTGCTCGCGTTTCTTACGCTCAAAGAACTCAAGAGGTTTGTCTTTAAGTGTAGGATGCTTGGACTCTAGATGTCGAATTAGCTTTGATGGTTTCATTGCTTCGTTTGACAACTTATCGCCAAATACCACACATAAAGGACTTGGTGCATGCGAGTCACCGGTCTCTGCGAAACCATATTTTAAATATGACTCGTCATATTTCGTATTGAATGACCCCTTTTTTTTTGAGGTATCTGGCTCACCATCGTCAGTGGGTATTATTGCGAATGTGACATTATTGCGAATTAAATTGAGTTTACTTAGTTTGCATGCATTTTTTTTAAACTCTTGTCGTAGGCTACGGCTCGGTTAGGAATGTCCCGCGGCCCGATGGTTGGGGACCGCTGAAATATATTACTAGATGTATATTGTAAATATGTCTGAAGTGGCTTGAGAGATCTGTGGGCATCAAACTGCCCACTGTTAATCACTCCATAGGCTAGATATACTGGTTGGGTGCTCAAGGTCACAGGGTCAAAGGTCAAGATCACATATGATTTTGTGAGTCTTATCCAGGCAGCTTGAAGGGTTTTCATCAATTGTTCCATAGTCCATTACTATAGTGGCTTCATGAACTGATTGAGTATTCAAAGGCATGGGGTCGCATACAGTGCCTCTTTCTTCATTCACATTCTATGCACATACCATTACCCTTAATACATCACATGCCAACAGACTGAACACTCTGTACGCATACTCATATAGCAACCCTCAATAATGGTGGTCTACTGACACACTCAATGACCTGTGGTCTGAAGTCTAAGTCTACTCCAGTGAGTGGATGCATATTCAATGCGTTGTTTTCATTCCAAGAGTCTCAAAAAGAACAGGAGGCAGAGCCTTCTTCTATCAAGCCCCATCCTGTGGAATAATCGAATCTTCTTCCAAGTGGTGGACACCCTTTCCAGTCTACACTAGTACAAGTATTTTCCTTTAGTCCTACAGTATATGTAGGAATGTTACATCAAGTCGACACTAGAAACATTGTTCTTTAGTCCTATATATAGGTATGTTGCATCAAGATCCGCCACCTGTCACAGTTTACTTCCCCTTACATCATGTCAGGCAACCCTTAGCTCAGCTTAGATTTGTATCCAATTATTCTGACTCGGGTTGTTCTCCCAAGGGATCACACAGATACCAACATTTTCTGTAATTTCATTGCAAGACTGCATGTTCTGTCTAAATACTCAAGCAGGGCATGGGTATTATTGTTGGGAAAAGAGCTTTATTACAAGGCTAAATCAAGTAGCCTGGATACCTGACGCAGAGAGTCTGGCCTCGATCCATTGGCAAACGTTTATTTCCTGGTTGGTGGGCGTTTGTTAAAAGAAAATTCTGGTATTTAGCACTTTGAGTCCCTTTTCTGGTTTGTTGTGGATAAACTAGAGTGGTGGACATCGGATATTACAGATGCACGTCCATTTGCTATTTATGGCCTGCAGGCCTCACTGACATGAGCCCATGGAAGTCAGAAAGGGGAATATTCTATTGGGTTCCAGTGGGGGCTGGCATTGAAGCAAAGACAGAAGAGTGAAGATGGGTTTGTGTGAATGTGTGAATGTACAGAAGCACAGATACAGTCCATCTGATCAATAGGTATGTTCCTGGACTCAGCCATTCATTTCTAATGGGCGATCATTTTTGACCGGGAACACAATGGGTGTTCTAAAGTTAAATAAAACACCCAAATTGTTATGAAAAATTGTTTTGTGTATTCAGATGCCCTATGTTAACAAAGTCATGGAGCCTCATGATAGTCAGAATAAATTAACAATGTTTTTGAGAGAGAATAATTGTCAATCGGACAAATTTGACCTCGAACACAACAGGAGGGATAAAAGATGTTTTTACTTGACAAAGTGCAAAACCAGAAGCAAAATCCAGGTACACACAATCTAAGTAAAATACGATAATCAAAGGTGCAGGTAAACAAATCCACAGTAAATGTAATGCTTGGTCAAGAGAATTATTCATGAGAAGCACCACAAGAAACTGACAATAGCCACCCAAAGGTAAAAATATCTCGAACAAGCAAAAATATCAATGAAAATTATATTGACTCTCAAGACGTTACCTCTTCCATAAAGTAAGTGGTTTGAGAGCAAAGCCTGTTAAAAAAAAAAAATTGTGGTTGCAGTCCCTAGTGCATTTCGTCTAGTGCCTTACAATTGCCAGTGCATAAATCACCGGTGATGGACATATTTTAAGATGACAGGTCAATACAACACGTATGCTGAGAATGACAAATGTTTTATGAGGGCTGGAATAACATGTTATTATGTGTCCCTGTCTAACCTAAGACTAGCAGTATGTAGTGGCAGAGATGAGGAAGCAGGTGGCAGATTTGAATGTAATTGGAGGATGATTGTAGTTGACAGTAATAGGGTGTAATTGGCCAATTAGCCGTCCCTGCATCGACAGCCAGGTATATAAATGGATGGCTCAAGCTTGCTGTTCTCACTCTGTGCTTAAGGGGCTTCTGGACGCTTTCCATCCTGACAATGGTATTGTTCCCCTATATTTCTTAGTACTGTGCTAAATGTTCATTTAACTCTTTTATGTGGAGACAGACTGCAGCTGTGGGTAGTAAGATGACAGTAACGTGGTGGAGTAGCTATTGTAGGATGAGTTGGTGAGATTTATGAAAACATTCGTGGAAAATAGGCTGTGTCCAAACATCAGTACATCTCACTGTATTTCATTCTCATTCTCCAGACCAGGGGTGACTAAACTGTTCATATGCTGCGTGAGGCTTTGTACCTTAATAGAAAATATATATATATATATATAACAACAACTAGATGTGTTCAGGCAAACATTTTTTAATCTAAACACACCAATAAGCCTCTACCAATATCCACACAAGCCCATAAAACGTAGTGAAAGGCAACTGATGTATAAAAATGTGATGTTAAATGACTTCATTCTCTGATCCTCTTTATGGCATTCTCAGTGCAAAAGGGTCACACACAGGGTCTGACAAATGCAAAGTAGAGGAAATGAGAGAGGAACGTTTGACTCCAGGACGTAACAGTCATCATGGAGAGAGTTCACTGAAGCATCAGTTCTCCTGCAGTCTCTCCCTATGGATGTCAGTGAGCATACAGAACACATCGACTTCAACAAGCAGACAGATTATTGACAGATTATTGACATTATAGTCATATTAAAGGCCCACTGACTCATATGGTTATACTCAAACCAATAAAAGTACTTACTAGAAAATCTTATGCATGACACTATCGTCTGTGCTTAAGCCTAAGGACAGCACATTTCCACAGGACATAAGGATTGTACTTTCCCATGTGATATAAAAAAATACTGATTTATTTATTTATTGTAGCCTGCCCTGCTCCACCAAAAGTGATTGTCTTAAAACTGGGTCGCAGTGTTGCATAAAGAATATTAAAAGATAAGAACAAAGCTCATCATGTGCAACACCATAACAATATGCATACCTTGTCTTGAAAGGCTATGCCTTGAGAAACAATAGAACTGTGATTAGGGGAACTATGACAAGAACATTTAGTTTGCCAAAGAATAGATTATAGAGAGCCCTGGATTAAACTCTATTGTGGGTTCAACATCAGTTTGGAAAACACATTTTGTGCAGGGGCGTCACAAATAACGTCAGCAAAGCAGCAACATCAGGACCAAATGTGTAGGGGAGACCAGTGTTTCCCATACATCGACTTATTTGTGGCGGCCAACCACAAGATCAACATTGACCACCACAGAATGACATAACCACACTGCACTAATTTGTTAAAAACTGTTGCATTCAAGTTAATTCTGAAAACCTACCACCACAAATATAATTAAATTATGTGGGAAACACTAGGAGACCCTGTTTGTTTTAACAGATGCTTGAGTTTTTATCCAAGTAATCTTGCAATGTCCTAATGGCATTCCTCCAGTGTGATCAGACTGTTGACGAGATTGTATGTTGACAAAACATACCTCGCAATCTGCAGCAAACCTGTGCTAGAGTCAATTCTTCAGTTTAACTCTGTCCATGTCTCCATGCTTTTCCATGTTTTTTTCAGCCAGAATTTATTTTTATTCTTTATGACTGTTCCAAAGACATTCATAATTCAGAGAGCGGAAACATGATGACACAACTCCAGATGGGCTTTATAAACACACACACACACAGAGAGAGAGAGAGAGAGAGAGAGAGACAGGGAGACAGAGAGCCCAGATGGGTCTTCTGTTCTCTGACTTGGCTGATACACAGATAGACAGGCAGATGTGTCTGGTGGAGACTCTCTCCTGGAGAATCTTTGCATATGAAAGCCATGTGACCGATACTGATGGTGAAGATGCATTGAGTGGAGAGAAACAGAGATGGGAATGCTTCTCTTTTGTCCTTGACATGTGTATTTGTGTGTGTGTGTGTGTGTGTGTGTGTGTGTGTGTGTGTGTGTGTGTGTGTATGTGTGTATTTTGCCCCTGGCTTGCCTTGAGGGTTATGAGTGAAGGATCATGGGAGAAGAACAGAAAACCAAGGCCATAACAACAGATTTTCTCTCTCTTTCTCACACACACACACATTCTGCATTGGTGCTGCAATGCTGGCAATTCTTTTGTTCCATTGGTTGTGCTTGACTGTGTGGTGCATATACTGTATCTACATTCTGAATGAGCGGTCTGCAGACTGAAAGCCCCCAGGCATGAAATATGCATTCATAACCATCACATATCTTCTCACCTGTGCACACTTGTACTTGCCACAACACATGCATCATCTTGTAGAAGAATTTCTGTCCACACTCAGAGAGAGAGAGAGAGAGAGAGAGAGAGAGAGAGAATATAATTGATTAAGTGTAACAATGTAACAATGTTTATAATGTTTATAATGTTTGTATATGTTTTCTTTTTATTATTATTATCCCTGTGAATATGATTTGGCAATGCATCATATGATTTGTTGTACCAATAAAGCATATTTGAATTGAATTGAGAGAGAGAGAGAGTGACTAACAGTTAAATTGGGCTTCATTCCCCTACGTCAATTTGTTGTCAGAAGGACAGCCTGATTAAAAAACACTGATTAATGCGCTTTACTATGGCCAGCTATCTACAACACACTTGGACTGAATTAATGTGTTTTTTCAGCCATGTGCTCCTTAACATAGTCTCAGTCTCCACTGGGATTACATGCCCATCCTGTCCTAATCTCAGCAACAACAACAGCCATGACAACATCCTCAGCATCTGCAGTGCTCCGCCAATCTGCACATCTCATCACTGCTGCCCTCTCCACCAGCCTTGACCATCTGGGCATCCAGACAACAGTTGTTTATGGAATGGAACATTCATTTAAATCCAGGTAAAATGTAGGTTATTTTATTTTTATAATCCTGATAACAATGAGCATTAGGTTAGCTTTAGAGTTCCTCAAAGTCCCCCCAAAAGCAAACAAACATACAAAAAAAATCTTTTTTAATGAAGGAATTTTTTTTTTTTTAATTGAGCCTAGCATGAAAATGAAAGCTCGCCTGCCTGAGGCTGGCCCCAGCAGTGGAGAAAGGGCATAGCAGATGGGAGAGGCTTGCGTTTGAGATGCCTGGTGCTGCTATGCCACTGAGTGTATGTACTCAGGTAGAGAAGCCCTCTGCTTAACAGCAGTGCAACATTGTGAAATTTGTGAGGATGCTACCTGCCTTCACAACTCACCTCAGTATAGGTCATGGTCAATATAAGTGAAAGTCTAAGAACTCAAGCGTTACATCTGCAGAGCTGAGACACACACATAGTCACACGTTGTGTGTGTAAAGGCAGAGTTCATGAACTTTCATCAAGCAACAGAATGCTTTCATGCGACCACCACTGTAGCTTATTCAGAGAGAGTACTCTTATAAGGTTGTTAGATGAAGGCAGGAGAGATAAGACAGCATGTTATGCCACCTCAGTGCTCTTAGAGGTTTCCACACAATAAAGCCTCTCAGTTAGGCTTCGCTTAGACAGTACAAGTGTCAGCCTTTCCCCTCCTCCCTTCCTCTTCCTCTCTGCTCGTCAACGATAAATACCAAGCACTGCCGGTAATGAATGGCTGTTTGAATGGCTCACGCTTCAGCAAGGTAGACGCAGTGAAAACCACTCTCTGTATAAACTCCTGAATATTAACCAAACTCAGCACTTGTTCTGGGAAATTAGAAGAGGTGGCGGAAACCGCTGGATGCACTGAATCATAAAAAAAGGCACCGGGCTAAAGATGGCCATGCTCAGAGGAGGAGCGAAGTGGAGGGGGAGATAGGCTTTCATCATTAATTACCTTTTTGACAGCTCCAAAAGGCCTGTAGGGCTGGCTCTGACTCACTTGGGAGCTGATCTGCAATATACGGCAATTAAATCCTTGTTGTCCAATCACAGGGACAGAAGAGTCTCCCTCTGTCCAATCACAGGCCTTGTCTACTGCTGGCATTGCTGGGGGGTTGTCTGTTTCATATGAGGGAGAGGGGAAATAACAACCCAAGGAATTAAACTCAATTTAACCCATAGCCTGGGAGAACATGAGCTAACCAAGCGATAAACTGCACACCAGCACAAATGAAAGTAACCTGGGAGAGAAAGAGAGAGAGAGAGAGAGAGAGAGAGAGAGAGAGGGGGGATGAAAGTGATAAGGAAAAATTACAAGATAGGACCGCCGAGTTTAGAGGAATCTGCTGCAGCTGCTATTCAACCCACAACCCATAAATGTATACAAATCTAGATCTACCATCTTCTTTCTCACACACTTGCACAACCATGTCTGTAGTGATCCATATAGACAAACAACGCAAAGCGCTGTCCTGCTATATACTGTGAGCCTCCTCAGACGTCCTCAGTGTTCCCATCTGTCCACTGCCAATATATCTCGCTTACACAGAGAAAAGATGAGGATCTCCAGACTGACCAAGAAAATGTTTCACATGTCCAATACTGTTTTGTGATTTGTTTTTATTTATGTAATAACAACTACCTAATTTTCTCATTTACAGACAAACTTTACTGTCCCTATAAGAAAAATGCCTTTAAACATTTCAGTGCACAATGACAAAAATAAGTCAACCCATTAAATCTGCAATATGTGTCAGTGACCCAGATGTGGTCAACATGGTCATGATGGATGACTTGTAATCAGAAGCAAATCCCTGCTTTAGGGTATACAAGCTTGTATGTACACTTGTGCATTGTTCTTTGGAAATGGAGGAGTTGTGATGGAATGCAACAATAAAGAATGTGCACAACACATTGTTTACCCCCAAAAAAACAAATATCTTGAATAAAGCCATCAATCATATTTGTCTTTCTTACGCACAGACGGATGGATAGACACAAACACATTTACACACACACACACACACACACACACACACACACACACACACACACACACACACACACACACACATGCTTAAACAAATACAGTTAAGAACAAAATTATTCATGGCCCTGGTAAATATTGATTTACCGGTAATGTTGATTTTCTCTTTATCAATATGTTTGTTCTGACTGAGAATGACACTGCCACATGCCAAAAGGTTGCAAGACAATGTGGTTGCAACATGGAATCAGAAAAAGAAGCGTTTTCATCTTTTTTTTAACATTTTTATGAAAAATGGTGCCCAAACCCATAACCTTTATAAATAATCTGTGGAAACATCTTTATTTGCCATCACAGCTCTCAAAATGGTTCTTATAATACCTACCAAGCCTCTCCATGTTTCCACAATGATTCTAGACTGCATCTTTTTAGCAGCAATTCAGGTTTTTAGACAGGAACGATTATTTGCCATCACTCTGGCCTTGTGCTCATTTTTTTGGCGGATTGAGGTCTGGACTGGCTGGGCCACTCTAAAATGTTGATATTGCTCTCTGTTAACCATTTCTTGCCTTGTTTGGCTGTATGTTTTGGATCATTGTGTGGTTTAATGGCCTATTGGGGCAGGTCTCTCAGCAGACTGATCTTTTCCTCCAAAAATCTTAATGTGCCCCTTGTTTTAGTGTTACCATTTACTTTGAGAAAGTCACATGGTCCCATTGTCTGAAAAACACCCAAAACAAATCTCTATAGCTATTGTCCACTGTGGATAGGTGTTTGGGTGGTTGAAATATTCACACTATCCCAAAATGGACCACATCATGGACCACTGTTCTCCAAACATGCACAACTTACTCATCTTAACTTTTTACAAGGGTACACCTAGACAAAGACTTTGGGCCCTATCATGACATTCTAAAGTGCGTAGTCAATTCAAGTCTATTCAAATTTAGTAGGATGTCCAGTTCACATTGGGAGGGGTTTCATTATCAAAAGTGGAGCGCATGGCGCAACAAGGTGTTCCTAGGTTTTTTAATCAGTCATATGGGTGTGTTTGGGGCGTAACATCATTTTAAACCAATGAGAATGACATCTGGCATTCCCTTTAACGGTGCAAATACTGTGTTATATGTCAAATAAATGCATCGGTTGGGAAAAAAAAAAAAGCTGGAAAAAGCAACACTTACCCTAATATTGCTCAAATGACTGAATAAAACAACATTTATCCTGCAGAGGAGTTGCTTATATCTCGTGACAGTCGTCTTCAGCTGTGCTCCATAATGTGTCTCTCGCCTCTCCCCTAATCACTTTTAACCGTCATTACCAATTTGCAAATGATGGTAAATAACTACTCATCATGAGATGTACAGTATTTCGTAATATCTTTATTATGACCGCCGCTAGCGAAGCTGAAATCATGAAATTGCATGAAGCATGAAATTTGGTGGGTATGTAGCCCCACTAGACTTTTATGGAAAAATTTTGTTTTTTTCTCCCGGGGCCACCCCCCCTCCCGTGCTGGGCCTCGAACCGCCAAAAAAGCAGTTTTCCCTAAATAACTACCTGAACACTGAGGATGAAGAATCTTTTTATGGTATGTAAGGGCCCACATCAACCTGGCCCATAATCACTCATTTGTGATTTGCAACCCCGGTAAAAAATTAAAATTTAAAATTATTCTGCTTTAATCGCCCCTATCTTCAGTTAAGATGTTCAGAACTGCACCATATTTTATGTGTATGATTTACCTGGCATTCTCTGGGGGTATGCCAAGTTTCGTAGAATTTCATCCATGGGGGGGGGTCTAAAAAAAATTAGGTTATGTGTACATTTAGTGACTGTACACTCATTGGCCTGTAGATGGCGGTGCACACATATACACATGCACACACACACAGGCACCCACAAACTGTCGGTATTAGAATGGCGATGCAAATGTGGATTAAAAGAAAAAAATAAATATTCATCATCATCATCATGGCTGCATTTCCAGTATTGGCGATAAGTAGTCGTTTGTCCACTAGATGGCGCATCGTTGCAGTGAGACATAATTTTGTTGGAAGTTAAAAGTGGGTTGGAAAAACAATGGACGCTTCCTACAAAAACTGTAGTTTACTGTAATAAGGATTTTCACATGAAATGTAATTCCCATTTCTTCTTGAAGCCAAATAAATCTGAGGATGTTTATCGCATGCTTGGTTTTACTGCAGGTAATGCGTTATTTATAATATCAATAAGGACCTCCGTTTTAAGATGAGGCCAATTTGATTGATTGCATTTGTAGGTTATACCAAACAAATTGATAGAGACTATAATTGGTCATTTGTTGCCGTGCTAAAAAATCATTCTGTGCAATGGAAGATTTACCAACGTTACACCGGGTCTGATAGCCTACAGATTCCATTTGTTTTAAGTGCTTGGTAATCGTTTTGATTCCAGTCTGTGAAATTAAAAAGCATGTGTGTGTGAAGTATCCAAACAATGACACCTTCATTTAATTATGGCTGCTTTAGCAACACACCTTAAAGGAACCATATGTAAGATTGTGGCCAAAACTGGTACTGCAGTCACTTTCAAATTACTGTAGAGCGGTGTATCCCCTCCCCCTCACCCCTGACTCGAGGTTGCCAACCCACATGCCGAAAGACTACTGACTTTGTTATTAGTAGATAGGTGGAGAGTGGCACATCAGGCCAAAACACAACATGACATGACAAAACACAACATCAACATCAGTTGAGGGCTGCAACTTCACTTTTTAAATGACAATATCCTGGCCGGTCTACTATTGTCAGTGATATAAGTATTTTAAATGAACATGATTTCTTAATGTCTAGTGACATATCAGGGCCATTTTATGATTAATTGAAATACATTTCTTACATACGGTTCCTTTAAGCTACTGTGTAGTGGGTCCCATTTAGAATTGGCTACTTCATTCGCACTTTCCTTGACTCATGGAGCTGCGTGAATTTTATTACAACTTTTTAGCCCGCGATATGGCAGTTTAAGTCCGCTTGATACTGTAAGGCGTAGCCATTGGTTTCAAAGGAGATTTTATTTGTTATTAGCCAGCATAGCCTGTTGACAATTTATGTTGTAAATAGGCCTACCTTATAAGCCTACTTGTAGCTTAGGGAAGCTAACAGCTTTCTATTAGGATCTAGTTTGTTAGTTACAGTTTTGTCATAACTCCCTGATTCATTTTTGCATTTAGAATAGCCAGAGCGTGGACCTGCCAATATGACTGTTGACATGTGCTCTTAAAATAGCATATGAACAACTCGCCATTGACTTCTGACCAGGTTTAGGTGGTGTATGATAGCGATTTTTAGACAACGCTCCAGGCCCCTCCCTAGGTTGTTAATTGCCACACCCCTGGTCGCAATGTTTAAAAAATAAATGTGCAAAATACCAAATTAAGCTTTGCGCGGATGAATAACGAGCTTTACGCCATGCGCTGGAGCCCAAAATACAGCCCTTTAGCTTTTGCTGGATTTTTTTTTTGACCCAGGGACATGGCCTGAGATTGGCATTAAACCCCAATGATGACATGTCCATTTCATGTGTGGAGGTGAAAAAAATATTCCTTTGGGGTGTTTTTTCAAACAGGGGGACCTGGTGACCTTCTAAAGGCTACATTAAGTTTCTGAAGGAAAAGATCAGGCAGTGTGCCGAGAGACCTGCCCCAATAGACGGCAAAACAAGGCAAGAAATGGTTAACAGAGAACATTATCAACATTTTAGAGTGGCCCAGCCAGAGTCCAGACCTCAATCCATCAAAAAAGTGAGCAAAAGGCCAGAGTGATGGCAAAGAATCGTTCCTGCCTCAAAACGCGGATTGCTGCTAAAAGGTGGGGTCTAGAATCATTGTGGATACATTGAGAGGCTTAGTAGGTATTACAAGAACCATTTTGAAAGCTGTGAATGCAATTAAGGATGTTTCCACTGATTATTTAAAAAGGGTATGAATAATTTTGTGCAAGAGGCATGCACATCCCAAATGTTAAAGTGGGTGCTGGAATCAAAAAAACTAGATGAACACCACTTCTCAAATGTACAGTAAAATGTTGTGCTTTATGACCTTGATGTTTTTATTTGCACTTTTGCACTTTGGCGGAAACACTTTGCACTTTAACTAATCACCTGCATCATGTGACAGGTCAGGTGCTGCCTCTAATGGGTATATGTATGTGCTGTGTGTTAACTGTTTCATGTCTGAGGAAGGGCAATGTGACCCAAAACGTTGCATTACTTGTGGTGATTAAACCATTTCATCTATTGGAGTTTTTTTTTTATGAATATTTTTTTTTTATAATTTTGGACATGCAGTTTTTCACAAAATGTTTTAAAAAGATGAAGCTTCTTTTTTTGATGTCATGTTTCTACCACATTGTTTTACAACCTTTAGCCATGTGGCAGAGTCATTTTCAGTCAGAACAAACATATTGGACAAGAGAAAATCAACATTAAATCAATATTGCCAGGGGTATGAATAATTTTGTTCTTAACTGTATGCACACACATACAAAATTATGTTTCCTGTTGGGTAACATTTAAAAGATAGGCATGCTTCAGTTAATTCATTTGGATAAAGTGTGGATGGGAACAGCCGGTAGTGACTCTAGGGACTCTTTATAACTAACTCTCTCTCACACACACTCACACACACACACTCCCTTTCACGCTCTCTCTTTCTCTCTCTCTCTCAAACACAAACACCACAGTATTCTCCACTGAAGAGCACACACACCTCGTATTCCACTCAGCAAAAGAGGACCATAAATCTTTAATTCATCCCCAGTATGAAAATGAAAGTTTAATTTGGCTGTAAATCCTGGAAATGTAATTTTAAGCGGCGTGGTTTGTCTTTTCTCCTGTGAATCCCGTGACAGAGAGAGACACCAGGCGTGCTGATTCATAATTCAAGAATGAATGCACAATATTTAGGACAAATCTCTCCCTCTCTCTCTCTCTCTCACACACACACACACACACACACATACAGAAACATACGCTATGCGAAAGGTTGCACCCCGACACTTGCAGAGGAAATTTCGATTCCATTCGAACATAAAACATATTTGACTGCAGCCATAAACTTGCACTCTCTGCCTTTCTCCCACTAGAAATTGATCGTATGGACCGGTTTAACAGTGTGGTTGACTGGCCGTGTCTCCCTGCCCTGTAATATGAATATAATTTATTTGTTGCCTTTGAAGCTTAGTGCGACTGAGAACACAAAATCATGGGGGTCACTCACAAGATCTGATGGAAATGAGAGGAGGATAAAAGGAGAAAAAAAGAAAGCAAAGCTTGATCAAATCATGGGTGCGTGGCTTGGCAGCAATGATGAGTATATATGGGATGGCATCACTACATACAGGAATTGTACAGTTGATTCCATGGGGAGCCAACACACATGTGCGTGCATGCACACACACACAAATACACACACACACACGCACACACACACACACACACACACACACACACACACACACACACACACACACACACACACACACACACACACACACACACTGCTCAGCCTCAAAGGATTAACATTGAGACACCTTAATGGGATATTCAACCAGTGGGCTCAATTAATCTGACCTTGACAAAGTGTTTAGCCGTGGGAGTTAATTAACCAACACAGACTTTTAATGAACAAAATCAGCCATTTGTGAGGATGTTTTAAAATGCTGTATGATAACTAATTATTTCAACTTGTCAAGAATCTTTGTGTGTGTGTGTGTGTGTGTGTTAGTGTATGAGAGAGAGAGAGAGAGAGAGAGAGAGAGAGAGAGAGAACAGTACAGTGAGTGACCACCAATTAGCCATCAGAAAAATAAGATACAAAAATAATTCATGGCAACTAAAAGAACACAGACTAGTTACTGTTCGACAAGAAAGGTTGAGATGGAAATGTACCTTCTCCTACGATATAAACCGTGGCCTACTAAACAAACACACAAGCACACACACGCGCACACACACACACACACACACACACAAATAACTGCACAAGCATGTTTTGATTCTGTTTCTGGTTCTGTTTTCTAAATATTCGTGTGAATGTTTAGTATATGTTCAGATTTATCCTGCTTTGCCAATACAAGTGTATATTGCCATGTCAATAAAACCCTTTGGATTGCAATTTTCAGATTCAAACCTCAAGACTTATCTCATTTTTATGCAATTTCTCTCTTCGAGAGACTCTTAGGCTTGGGCTGTGTGTGTGTGTGTGTGTGTGTGTGTGTGTGTGTGTGTGACTGCAATGGCTATCGGCGAGTGAGTTATCAGCGAGTGTGGTCTGTGTGATGGGTCATTAGCTCTGTGAGCATGTTTCTGTCCATGGAACATGCCTCTTCAACCCTCCCTGTCTCTCTCTCTCTCGCTCTCTCTGTCTGTGTCTCCACTTTCAGACAGAGCTGCTGACTCTTACAAACCACTGATGGGCCTCTAATGAGTCTCTAATGAGCCTTCATAGGGCTTTGACAAAAGAAGCCTCGTGAATCAATCCATCACACATAGCAGATGCATTCAGATATGAGCATGTTGTGGTAGGCAATATTATTTTTGAGACAAGGTCTCTAGAGTGTTTTTTAGCTTAGCCTACACACCTCCCTTTCCCTCCTTGCTTCCTCATTTCAGGACCTTATGAAATTATAAGAGAAACGTGCAGTATCACTGTTTCATCTAAATGCTAATGACTCTATCTGAGAGTTTGTGTACATTTGATTACTTACCCACATATGCCATACATGTGTGTGTGTGTGTGTGAAATTGCAATATGAAATTGCAATATGTCCTCTTTTTAGTCATCTAAAGTTGACTAAAAAGAGGAATAAAAATCAAAAAACTTTGGCAAGTTTTCAAAACCCATCAGCTTGGTTTCTAACAAAATAAAAGTCAGTCATACCATTACTCCAGTATCCCTACCCTGAGTAAGGGATAATGTATTGTCCGCCGGTAATTATCAGAAATAAGTCCCGACAGGGAGAACCCCCGACGCGCAGCGGAGGGGTTTTGCTTCGACCTGAAGGGTTATTTTCTGATGATTAGGCCTACCGGCAGACAATACATTATCCCGCTTATTAATGCACTGTATTCGGGATTAGGCCTCTGTAGCTTACTGTATAATTGTAGCCTACTAAAGAAAGAAATACTGTATTTATTTTTCTGATTATGATTTTTTATCCTCAAAATTAGAAATATTTACACACATGCAGACAATTTGAGAATTTGTTAGGTCAACAAGGATGTGGTCTTTTTATATATATTGTAATCTATAACGTGTAGGCTATATGTTTTATGTGGTTTATAAACGTCTAGCCTACATCCTTAGCAACAGATGAGACTACGTGCAGTGTTTTTTCATTTCACGAATCACGAATTATTGAGAAGAGAAATGCCGCCCTCTTGCGCTAATCAACACAACATGCACAATTACCACAATGTTGATGTTGCATTTGGTCTCAGACCATTCTCTTTGTAAATAGCCTACAGAAAAAACCTAACACAATAATATCTGAATAAAATTGATAAGCTTTCTTGTATGTTAGCTTAGGCTACTAAAGATCCGAAATACACATCCAAAATACAGTAGGCCTATGCCTAAATTAACCAAAAATAATTCAAATAAGCTCTTTCTATGAATTAATAATTTGTTGTGGACAATTCTTTAAACATTCATTTTGATTGTTTTTATACATAGGTTCATCTAATCCATTTGTAGGCTATAGCTTACAAGCCGTATTGTCATATTTTAGAGACATGTTCTTCTTTGGAGAAATTGTGAGTCGTCTGTCCAACAGCCAACATTATCGTTAGGACTGGATGCCAGACCGCTACTCTTAAACTCTTGTTTTAACAACAACCAACAATATAATCTTATAACCTAACCAGTGTGCAGTTTATTATTATTGTGGAGGAAAGACGTTCATACGCATGCGCTCAGCAATTCAGCTGCTGCCCGGTGCAAATAACCTCCTCGTGCATACATGGATGTGAGCAAGAGCCAGACCAACTGCTTTGGGCTTCCATGGTGATACGGTGGGTATAAAAAATAATGGATGTATAAGAAATGTTACATTGCCTGTTTTTTTTTTAACGAAAGAGTAAGTCGAGTGGGAATCCTAATTGGCGAGGGGTGCGTAAAACCATAGCGTGCAACAGAATGTTTGAGATTCCAGTGGTTACAGGCGTTGATGCGCTAGCCAGCTGTTCTTCCATTCGGTTCAGTGATCGCCTGTGGTAACGTATGTAATTGCTGGCTTTTGTTGTGATTGTTTACGCAGCGATTGTGGAGATACCTGATTTAACCCAGAAACTGATTGTACAGATCATATTATTATTGATATTATTATTGTTGTTGTTGTTATTATTATTACTATTATTATTATTACTACTAGGCTACTATTATTAGGCCTGTTACTATTATTGCGTGCTAAAACTGATTTGGAAGATAGGCTGTGACGCCGTTCATGACGGCACTCAGTATAGGCAGGGTGAATAATTTTGATGCTGTAGCTGGATATGTAACCCACTGTCGATACGAGAGGAGCGGCATGTAGTACAGCATGATGTCGTGCGGGGGATTCTTACAAGATGATGAGGGCCTTTTGCTATCTGAATGCCATGCCTTCCCTTTTTCATTAATTAATACAATATCGTTTGTTTTAAATAGATTTGAAATGTGCCTGGCTATTTACAGGGATGTCAATTTTACATAGCCTTATTCTGAAACTTTCAATAACAAAAAGGAATGTTTATGTAATATGCACACAACCAATGGAGGATAGAGGAATGAAAATATGTGGTATAATGGATAATGGTGTGTGTGTGTGTGTGTGTGTGTGTGTGTGTGGTAGAAGTGGAGAAACAACTGAGGGGTGCTGGTGCTCAGAATATGAGGACTGATATCAGGTGTTACTCTAATTTAATTAGACCCAAAGGACCAAAAATGATTTCCTCTCCCAGGATCAAGACATACCTCGAGAAACTACTGCTGAGCTGTTAGTGTTGAACAGTTGTTGATCAGTGGTGGTGGCATAGGCCTTCATACATATTCCAAGCCACATGCTGTTAATGTTGTTAACTGGTACCACTATGTTAATTAAGGAATGTGTCCCCCCTCTGTCTCTCTCTCCTTTCTCTTTAGCCCATGGGTTCAGAGCGGGAGGAGATGGGCAAACGGCAGATGCAGGAGGCACCGAGTACTGTGCAGACGCACAACACACACACTCACAGCGCCATAAACACTCACACACACAGCTGGCTGAATGCGCCTCCCAATGCCTGCTGCTTCTGCTGGTGCTGCTGCTGTAGCTGCTCCTGGTACAGTCCAACCACACAAATTCACACACACACACACACACACACACACACACACACACACACACACACACACACACACACACACACACACACACACACACACACACTCTGCTCTTGGTACAGTCCAACCACACAAACAGAGATGCACTGCCATACAGCATTCACAATCGTGTTGCAACAGCAGCAAAAAGGCACAAGTAGCCTGAGAAAGCCACACCACAGTGATACTGCTCTTGACACTATAGTGTGTTTGTACTCTGTAAGTAATTAAGCACTCGCGAGGCCTAGGATGCAGGTGTTCGGTTTGCATCATTAGAGAAAGGGGACTGAAAAATTACAGTGTTTACGACAGGTTTCCCGAGGGAGCTTAAGTACACAGGCACACATATTGTACACACACACAGAGAGACACATTAACACACATTCTCTCTCTCTCTCTCTCTCTCTCTCACTCACACACACACACACACACACACAAAACAAAACCTGAAAGCAAGTTTTTTTTTCTTTTTAAGAGCTGCTTTAGATTTACAGAGAGAAAAAAGATACAGATAGAAAAAAAGATTACTTTGCCAGTCACTAGACACAGACCCAAAGCTTGTTCACTCTATCACTTCCTGTTTCTATTTTCATCACTCTTTTTTCTCTCAATTGTTTCAGCTTGACTGTGCGCTCTGCTCAGGATGAGCGAATCCAAAGGCTTGTCTGTGAGCAAACTGAAGTGACCAGCAACTGTGAGGAGAGGTGATTAATACACTGTCACAGAATTAACACAGGGGTAATCCTTGCCCATGACATTCATAGAATAGATTTATAGCTATGAATGGACTTAGTAGAGTCAGTATGGAAAACTGCCAGTTTGCGACAGCTTCATCCAAAAGAACTTTGCGGCGGTGTAATTGTGGATCACTCCATTGACTACTTCCTCCCTCTCTGCCTGTAGCCCCAAGCCAACGCTGGAGGATGCCAGCTCGTGGGGGCAGTCGTTTGAGCGCCTGATGAAGAGTCCGGCCGGCCGTGGCTGCTTTAGGCAGTTCCTGCGGACGGAGTTCAGCGAGGAGAACCTCCTCTTCTGGCTGGCCTGCGAGGAGCTGAAGAAGGAGACCAACCGCGGTGTGGTGGAAGAGAAGGTGCGCCAGATCTATGAGGACTTTGTCTCCATCCTGTCCCCGCGAGAGGTACGGCGGCTCCCATGCATGCATACACTCGAATATGCACTCACAAGCTCAGAGCGAGAGGATTCTGTGTGCAGATGTCTCAGTGTCCAGATTCAGTTGACTTGCATGCACTTGTGCACACAAAAAAAAGGGGTTTTGTGCACATAAGAGTTTCTGAGACAGTTAGCCACTCTCACTTGAGAGCATGCGGGTTTGGCGTATACAGGTGTTTACAACCCTGCGATATGTTTGTGTTTCCACAGGTGAGTCTGGACTCCCGCGTGCGCGACGTGATCAACCGGAACATGACGGAGCCCACGTCCCACACGTTTGATGACGCCCAGCAGCAGATTTACACGCTGATGCAGCGAGACTCCTACCCACGTTACATGAACTCCAGCATCTACTCAGACCTGCTGCTGAGCCTGGAGCAGCAGCAACAACTGCAGCAGCCAGAGAAGCCTCCTGAGACCTCCTAAATAACACAGGCACGCACACGCATGCACCTGAGCTTTAGTGACCACGTAACCACATGTAAGCCACACATGCATACGTTCAGGAGACAAACACACACAGAAGTCCTCTGTAAACAGATACACACCAATCGCACAGCCTGGCACTAGTTGCACTGAGATACACGTTACACACTTTGAGCTGCTTCAGCTGGCTTACACCACCTTGAATCCATCACACAAGTGAGGGCAATCAAAATCACTCACCAATGCACAGCCTCAAGAAACCCTCACAACACACACACACACACACACCTATTTTCCCTCTCCCCTCCCAATTTCTCAGGCGCCATCCCTGGATGCTCAGAGCACCAACTGTTATCAGAGGCATCCGGAGGAAGCCACAACAAGCAACATTTTTATTTTTGGACGTGACTGTATATAGAACTTCAGGTACATACTAAATGACAAATATTGTGGTGTTTCAGTCAGATTGTCTTAAGAAATGAGTACCAACAAATTTACCAATATGTTTTTTGTCTGGTAGAGCATGTTGACAGTAGGCACATATCTAGGTCATCAGAGTAATTAATCAGAGATAATGACAATGACAAAATGAAGTAGAAACAGCTGAATAACTACATTGTAAAGTAATGAACAACTTGAATCTGATCATTTTTAGCTTGACATTATCAATCCTAATGACATATTATCATGTGCAATCCTAAGGAAGGGATGTGATGACAGAACAGCCAGAGGTGTTCTAGCTGTTGCTTCATGGAGTGATGCCACCTGGAGTACATCAAGTGAAACTGGTGTTCTGAATGTTTGTTTACACTGGCTGTGTCACTGCCCTCCCTTACCCGGTGCCACTAAAGCTGCTTTCAGACATAGGTGGAAGTCTGCATGTTCTGCGAAGTGGTTGGGCCGTATATCTGAACAACATAACCGGACATTTGGAACTCAACTTTGCCAGCTGTTACACTACTCCCTCCTAGTATTTCCGACGGACATTATGTAAATGAGCTCATGTCTGAACGAAGCCAAGAACATGCGGAGATTCTGTTCATGCGTGTGTTCAACCACGCAGAGATCCTGTTCATGTGCGTGAGTGTCGTTCACACATGACAGCATAATGTCCGCATGTAAGCATCATATTTGAATCACCTGAAGGGTCGGACATCCGTTTGACAAAGATCCACATATAATGCGGAGGACATGTCTGAAAGCAGCTTAAGAGAAAAGTCCCACACCTGTGCCTTGAACTGTGGTGCGTTTGGAACTCCCAATGAAGAAATTACTTAATCGACAACATTAAAATATCAAACCTATACATTTCTTTATGTACTAACACTGAGATTATTTTTTCCCTGTTTCAGTCCTTCATTGCAATACTGTACAAATCAATGACTTTTGTCTATTTATGGATTCTTTTTTTTTTTTTTTTTTTTTAAATATATCAATATTTATGTTGTGTTTTTATCTGTTAGGCAACTAAAGGATGGGAGTTAAATAAAAGCACAAATGCTTCTATCACACACTGACTGTGAATGTGCACACTGTGTATGGGGTGAATATTATAAATCTTGGTTTGGTAAGTTGGTAAGATTTTACAGCTGATTTCTTACATGTATCCTTTGTCTTTGTTGCTTTCACACTCATAGCAAAGATCCTTAATTACTAACTGCTCTGCGTCAGCCCTCTCTGCTCACAACCTTAGAGCTAACACTTAAAACCTTTACCATTTTGTCACAGCAATTCTGAGTACTGTTATTAACCTATAGTGTAGAGTGTAAGGAATAGAAGCAAATATACTGCTTTTTCTCCATTCTCAAACTACATTCACAGAATGTCTGACAGTTCTTGCAAAATAAAACACTCGCCTCAAAAGTTTTACTTGTGCTCAGAGCCAAACAGTGTCAGAGTACCGATCCAGTGTATGATTGAAGTGTTCCCTTAATTTTTTTGAGCAGTATAGTATGCAATAGAAAATCTGGAAGACACAGAGAGGTAAAGCAGATGGCTTTTATTTACAGTAAATTAGCATAAAATCAGCTACATCCTCAGGTCTTTGCAATACATCACTTGTCATAAAGACTGTCATGGCAACAGTGGTTTGTCTACGTATCCTCTTCATGACCTCTGAACCTGGATGGTCACCCAACTCATCCAGCTGACAGAATAATTCCTATAGCAGCACATTGGTCAGTCCCCTCGGTCAGGTGGGTTCTGGAGTCAGCAGCGCGATGAGAGTCCTGTTTGGGTTCAGTTCTGTTTGAGGCTCAATCAGTCTGATTTGGATTGGGTCACCAGCTATCAATGAGGTTGGGCAGCCGTTCGTCACTTGTCAACTGTTCACACGCTGCCAGCTTAGTCAATTGGAGGCAAGTGTGTTTCTATGAATCCTTTGATATCATCCATTTCCTACACCAAAAGAAACGCACGCACAATCACAAGCTGAAAAGGGCTCAGTAGAACAAAGCAAAACCAAAGAAATACAGGAAGCGGAGAAAGGATGCAAGAACAGGACCAAAAGACAATTGGGCACACCGATTATTTTGTGGTTGTGGGTATGAAATAGGGCTATACAATCATCGCAATACGAACCAATGCAATTACTTAATTGCAAAAGCTACAAATAATCGTCCACAGTTAATTTTGTCACATTTATGACTTTTATATTCATATAATCTTCCTTGACTGTGCCACTTCTGTTTGGTGGGTGTGTGTAGTGCGCAAGGGGCACAGAAATTCTGATTGGTGAGCTTCAGTCAGTCGGTGCGCTTCTTATGCACTGGGCATGCTCACCAACAGACATGGACAGTATTTTAGTGGGCTCTTTGCACAAAAGGCTCTCAATGTGGCCTCTTTGTTACCGGTGGAGCGTTAACTGTGTTGTAACGGCATCTTCTGTTATATTCTGCTCCTAAACATCTCCAGTCCGACACTGAATATCTTGTTTGCCCAATAATAACAATTTGAACTCGCATAGGCTAAATCCTTCTTTATCGTAATGTGCTGATTTACTAGGTGCAACACACCTGGCTCCACCACAAACAAGCGAGCTGTACGTGCAAAGAGCCAATTACTGTAGATGTATTGGAAATACCTATTTAATTACTTTAGCATATTTTGCAGGATTGGAAAAAGTAAAATGTAGTTTGTAACAAAATATTTTGAGGGATTGTATTTATATGTTTTTCTCAACTAAGTCAAAATTTCATCACTCAGTTAAATATACTACCTATAACCATGACAATAGGCTATGCTTATCATAGTCTGGGAGCCAAAGGCCAGAATATCGTTTTTTTCTTTGCTGTTTCTTGTTGCTTAGGGGTTACGCAATAAGAATAAGGAGGGTGCCCAGTCATATTTCTTGGGCAATTCCATATATTCAACTCTAAAGTTAACCTAAGTAGCGATTTGTCAAAAAAAATGCCAATTTCATTACCCTTTCGAAAGGACAGCATAACATGTAAACCCAATTTTCCCTTTTCTTGCCACATTGTGACCAGTTTTGATCAGTGCTTCAATCAAGCTTGTGCAGAATAATGATGTCAACCATAGCAACGAAGCTCTTATCTTATCTTAGGAATTGTAAGTTTTCCTTACTAAGAGTAGGTCCAAGAGGCTTTGTGAATAACTTTTAAGAGAAAACTCCGAGCTAAAATATTTTAGTGCGATTTAGGAGTACTCCTAGTGGTAAGATAAAATGCTTTGTGAATACGGACCCTGATCTACTAGGAGTCCTAATGTACAGAATGAATAGCCAATCAGAAAATAGTATTTCTTGTCTTGATACATGTTCAATAATATGCCTTGTAGTTTCTTTTAAAAAGTTTGGGTACTGTGTGGGTATTTTTGTATTATTAATTACTTTGTATTTTATTTTGTTACATTTCATCAGCCAGTATTCGTAGTTTGTAACAAAATAGTTTTTTGATGTATTTGTGCCCACCTCTGCTCACCAATCAGGGGTGGCACAAATAAAAGAGACATTTGTAATATTGAACTGTCCGACCAATAAATCGGTGTGCCGATTATCAGCAGATATTAGCTATTTGATATTTAGATATTGTCCCCAAATTGTGCAGCCCTAGTATAAAAACAATGCAAAAACATAAGAACCACGCTCGAACGTGACATTGTATGTCCAAAATCCATCAGTTCGCCATTTTTTATAGCAAGATTGCATTACAATGCATTAGATTTCTGTTTAAAGATGAATCATGAAAGATCAATCTAAGTTAGTATAAGTGAGAAGCAGGAGGGGGAGAGAAGGAAGCACTTGAGGCAAGAGAAGTCATATTGTTGTACTACTACTACTTGTGTGTTCTGTGGGGGTCTGTAGTTGGAAGCTGGGTGCTGATAGACTGACCTGTGGGCAGGAGGAGTGGGGCATCCCGGGGTAGGTCTTGAAAGTGATGTTAGCAGGGTTGAGGAGGGTCTTGAGTTTCTCGACTGTGAGGCGGCCAAACACCAGTGGCACCAGAGGGTCTGCTTCCCCATGGCATTGAAGTACAGGCACATCCTTATTGCAGGTATCAGCAGCAGCCTGAAGCCAAACACACACACACACACACACACACACACACACACAGTGAAAGAGAGAAAGAAGTCACTGTGTGCAAGGGAGAATAAGCACCAAAGTGCCTGTAAAAGAAAGAGAGAAAGAAGTCACTGTGTGCAAGGGAGAATAAGCACCAAAGTGCCTGTAAAAGAAAGAGAGAAAGAAAGAGTGATGGAGAACACAAACAAGCGTATACCTGTGAAAAAGAGTGTCTAAGAGGCATCCAGCAGCTAAGGGCCAAAACACCACCAAGCTTCTGATTTGTGGTAAGAGCAGTGTAGAGAGACAGTGCCCCTCCCTGCACACACAAACACACAGATACATACTCTTGAGCTCAAATATCAGTATGCTTCTTTCCATGTTGCCATTTAAGATGTTATAGACAAAATACCCTGTGAAAAAAAAGAAAATCTGCAATATGGCCATTTTTTGGAGGACAGATGCAGACGAAATTTAATACGGTATAAAGGAAAGAGTTTTACCTAATTTTGACCCAACACTTCTTACTACAACTTTAGATAAATCATCTATTGACACTTAAGTATGGTTGTGTTTCAGTTATCTTAGGACAGAGAGATTTAATGGGTAAGACTGGTAACTTTAACAGTTTACAATTTGCAGCTTGATGGCTCACAGGTAGACCTGCACCCATCATTAATGCTTCTCTACTGGTTTGTGCAGCAGGACTGAGGGAAAGCATGATGAGCCCTCTGTTTCATGAGCCAGCAGTTTTTAATCAACTTCATAATCCTGACACGGTCATAAGCACAGCATTCAGATCTGTGTAGACCCTCGCCAACAGGGCAAAAGTGGTTTACAGGAGTGTTTTACAAGGTTTGTGCAGTGGTTTACAGGATGAACTTTCATAATAATCGTTTACAGCTTGCAAAAATATCACAAGTTACATTACATTCCCCCTAAATGCAATTGCCAAACAAACAATGAAGCAAAAGCCACTCAGATTGTGTACCTGAGAGAATCCTCCAAGCACGATCCTGGTGGACGGGATGCCATTCTTCACTTCTTGATCTATTAATGCTTTGACTGAGGGGTGTAATTCACAATTAATTACACAATACTTCCTCAATAGATTGACTATAGAACGATAGACTGAATGATAGATCAGAGGATAGAATGAGAAAACAGACAGAAAGATAATACAACTGACTGACAGACAGATAGACCACTAGATAAATAAAATGATTAAAAAAAAAAAAAAAGACAGACAGAAAGATAGAGCAATAGCTAGAACGAAAATAGAAAGACAAACAAACAGACTGTCTACAGCATATTCAGATAGTCTTTATTTAAAGTGACTTGTGAATATAAACTCACTGTTCTCTGCGGCTCGTTTGATACCAGACTCATCTTCAGCTGCATCTGGACTCAAGCTTACAATATCAAACCTGCAAGACAACAAAACATATTAACATAAACCCAAAGGTCCTGTTCAATGTCTACAATAGTATGCATTAAGTTGGTCATAATTGAGGGAGAGAGAGTTCCAACGTTGTCAGAGAGTTCCAACCTCTTTCACATATAAAGCTTGAATGAAGGAAGTAGGCTACAACTGGGCAGTGCTAAACATAGACTACAAAGGAATCCACAATTCTTATTCAACTGTGGCAAAAACACCTTTTCAAGTCAAGATAGATGGAAGATGCAAAAAGCCTAAATCTAATTGCAACCTTCCAGTTCCTCCTGAGCTGTGGCAGTTTTTGAAATAGTGAAGGTCTATCAACACCAAACTGTGACTGAGTGGCCAGTGGGTAACACATTGGGCCTCATAAGCTACCTTTTCCACTGTGAATAATAATGCTGATGTCTCTTACCATGAAGGCATGCGCATATTCATGTTGAGGCTCACAGGCATGATGGGCCTGTGAATAAGCAAGCCAAAAAACATATCGTGAATTACACAGGCATCTCAGGGATGAGATACAGCTAGGCAAAATGCTGGCTTCAAGAACTGAGCGAGTACTCACGCGTGTGGACATATATATTTCACATGTGGGGTCCTGATACCTGCAAAGGCTTCTGCCCAGCCATGCCTGTAGAGGAAAGTTCCGTCATTATTATGCAAACACATTAACAACACCTCAGTAGGCTACTCTAGACAGAATTGAGACATTCGTAAGAGTTTTGTTAAATTAGATGAATATAACATAGACCAGTTCATATTCTAATACGTACCCGGTGTCACCTAGGCCATGAAGAAAAATCACCTGCCGACATCAACAAAGATTCATTAGAGCTACACTATTTTCCACTCACATGTCCAGTCTAGATGCATGAGCGCAACGATCGTAGCCTATATACAAAATGATTGCCTTTTACAACGTAAACAAAGGGAGAGAGCAGACGCTTTAGATATAATTTGCATGCTTTGGTTTAAAGTGTCCCGTGAGTTAGGTACTGTGTGATGAATAGCCTACATAGCATGTTGACTACAACAACGGCTAAAGTACAGGTGACCTGCACGTCCTCGCATGCAACAATAACTCACCGCTGCACTGGCCTTTCGGGCTGCTGGGACGATTGCGGGCAGCGGTGCCGACATATTATTACCACACATATAACGGACGGACAGTTGACATTCAACAAGAGAAACGGTAATGGCTATGCCACCTCTTTTAAAACACACAACCGCCAACCAATTTGACTATCTTAAGCTACCCCTTCCGCTGCCAGCACAATGCGCTCTCGTCTTGATTGGTGTCCACTTAATTTTTAAATCGGACGAAACCGGCATCCATATCAGCATTACTCATTTAACAAAAGATGTTAAACGTAAGATAACACTGCCGAGGAACTCTTTGGTCTTGTGAGACAACGTCTCCTGCTGAATAGTTTCCCTAAAGTGCTTTTAGAAGCGGTGGTGCTGATCCGTCCAGGAAATCCCGCCTCCTGCAGTGGGTGACTGATAGCTCGGGGTGTCCTTGCTGCAAGTGACACTTCTCAAAGCATTAAGCTCCCAGGCTGGATGTAGCCCGATTAGCGCGACTAACCCACTAGGTCACATGCTGCATGCATTTTAAACACTAGGCTACACGAACATTACATGGGTAGGCAGGCATACTAGTAGCAGGGTACAGAAAAATAGGGTACAGAAATGTCTGGCAAGTTTACATGTCGTTATTTAAGATTGTCATCTAATGTTCTCATACCTTAATGATGGTATTTTTTATTCAAGTAGATACCAAATATATAGAACTACAGTTATACAACCCTGTACAGATTATAAAACTGGGTTTACAAGCCTTTATTGTCGCCGTTGGGGATGTAGCTCAGTGGTAGAGCGCATGCTTTGCATGTATGAGGCCCCGGGTTCAATCCCCGGCATCTCCAGTGAATATTTTCATGATGTGAACAATTCAGATGTATTATAAACTCTATAATGAAGATGTTATGGATGTCCATATGATGGAGAAGCTTGTAGCTTAAACGTATCATCCCGAATAACCTGGCTTTTTCATTGCTTAAAAAAAAAAAAAAAACGTTAAGCAATGTCATATCTTCTCCAGAGTTATTATGATCCATAATCATAGAAGGAGGCACAGTAAGAAACTATAGGACTTTGATGTAAAAGTAGATTCAGAGAATGTCTAATAAGGGCTCTGGTACATTGTAACAGATTGTTTTGTAACAATGCTTCCGGTTGAGGCACACACGTGATTATCCGCCATGACAGTTGTCCTTGAATGAAGTGCATGGAGAGCCATCCTTGGTACAATGTCTGTGTCCAAGACGACTGGTGGAAAGTCTTTGGATATTTTGAAGAATCTTCCTCGAATTACACTTGCAAATTTGCGTCCAAACCCCGGTGCCAAAAAAGAAGTAAGTCATTGTCTTTCCAATTTGTGGCGAATGTTGCCTAGCTAACTAACGTTAGCCAACAAGTTAGCATTCATATGGTTAGATATTCATATTCACATCAGCTAACGTCATTTAAACGTTAGCTAGTTTACTGTGGTTCATGTAATTATTTTACCAGTTTATACGTACGCAATTAAACATACATTTACAGCACCAACAATGTAACTTTAAACTCCGATTAAAAGCTAACGTTACGAACTTAACATACTCCATCATCTTCAGTCAGGCTGATTATAACTTAAAGGAAAATTCCAGTATTTAGCACTTTGAGTCCCTTTTCTGGTTTGTTTTGGATGAACTAGAGTGGTGGACACCGAAATTTTGACGATTGGTCCTGTCTCGAACCTTTCTGACTCGCTTTGAATCGCCTTGACTAGTCAGAGTGGCTGCCAGCAGGCATACTGTAGGCTACTCAAACATGTCCTAAAACAACCCTTAACGTTCGTTTACAAAACTGCAACTCACCGAGTGGTGTTCGTTGATGTTCCAAAACAAGTAGCGTAGGGAAATAGTTTCTGTCGTGTTTTATTTGGCATTTTGTAAAATCCCATTGATTTCTGTTGGCAGACTCCTTGCACGTTGATATTAATGCGCCACCGTCTATGCTTCAGGTTCAAATATTGAGCAGTTGTGAATAGTTCCACAATAGCAAATAAGACGGCTGGAAATCATACATTGCGCCGGTATATTTGCTTTTAATAATCAAAGAACACCACTAACCACTTGGTGAGTTGCACAGTTTTGAAAACGAACGTTAAGGGTTGTTTTAGGACATGTTTGAGTAGCCTACAAAATGCCTGTTTGCAGCCACTCTGAGAAGTCAAAGGCGATTCAAAACAAGTCAGAAAAGTCGAAACAGGACCAATCGTCAAAATTTCGGTGTCCACCACCTTCGGTGTCCAATTTTCCTTTAACTAGCTTGGCCATGTTTTTGCTTCCGAAAACCTGTAGTGTTACTCACCAGTGCAAGAGCATTTTATGGGGGGGTTTGAACATCCTGTTGAGAATTTGGTCGCTTTAGTTGACTATGCACTGAACACTTGCATGATCTTCCATGGTTTAAGAGGAGTTGCTATCTTCGTCCTTATTCCTTTAACATGACTAGGCTGAACCCAATAACCCATTACAATAAACAGCAGTGTTAATGATGAGGCTTATACCATGTGTATGCATTTATATATGTAAGTGTCAATTAATATATTCTAAGTAAAAAGTCATATTTATTGTAGTAATTTTCCTACAGCCACACCAAACATCACAAAGAACTCACTTTCTTTTGTAACATTTTCTAACAGTTTTGTCAGGCCATAAGTAGCATCCATTGAACAGTGATGCAAAGTTACCTTCATTCTGACACTAACCAGACTTTCCTTTCTTCCTTTCTAGGAGAGGAGGCGAGGTAGAGGTGCCCATGGTGGTGACAAAAGTGGTCGAGGTCACACGGGAGAGAGACAGCGGGGGAATCGCCCACGTCTTGGCTTTGAGGGAGGACAGACTCCCTTTTACTTGGCCATTCCAAAATACTCTTACAATGAAGGACACAGGTTGGCCATGCACTTACACATTTACTTGACAGTGTAATTCATAATGTGACATTTGTGACTCGACCTGAGAGTTCTTGTTGTTTGTTTATAAATGTTGTATGAATCTAGTCAGCGTCCCCAGTACCCTCCACTGACGCTGCGCAGACTGCAGTATCTAATTGATCTGGGTCGAGTGGATACCTCCCAGCCCATTGATCTGACACAGTTGGTCAACTGCAGAGGAGTTACCATCCAGCCACTGAAGAGACACTATGGCATCAATCTTGTCGAGGAGGTGTGTGGTGTATGAATGTTGAAAATGACATGGCAGTGTTCATTGTAGTTGGTGTTTTCTGTTCAGAATATTGTGCATGTTTCATTTTAGCAGCCATTAAATTTAGCTAGACTTGTCAAATGTCAATGCAATCCAGGCCATTTCCAGTGCTCTCCACTGGATGGCAGCATGCAGCTTACTGTGTTCCCTGTGTTTGCCAGTTCTGTCCACAGAACTTTTTGTCAGGATTGGCATGGAGTTGAAGTTGTCATTTTAAACCAGTTTTGATATGTTTATTCGTGTGTGTTTGTATTGCAGGGGGCTGACCAGTTCTGTACCAAAGTAAATATTGAGGTCCAGATTGCATCTGAAGGAGCTATATCTGCCATCGAGAGGAATGGTGGCGTCATCACAACAAGCTACTATGACCCTAGGAGCCTGTGTATGTATCTTGCGTCTTACAAAGTATATACAGTCAGTAAAACACCGTTAAAATGAGTGTTCTTCGGCAGTTTATTTAATTGTTCTCTAACTTGTACGCATCTTTGTGTCCCACACAGCCGTCCTCATAAAGCCTGTGCCATTCTTCATGACCGGCCAGCCCATCCCCAGACGCATGCTACCAGGAGAGGACCAGTTGAAGTACTACATGGACCCCAGTAACCGTGGTTACCTGGCTGACCCTGAGCAGGTCCAGGAGGCTCGCGTGGCCCTGGCGCAGAAATACGGTTACGTTCTTCCGGACATTTCCAAAGATGAATTGTATAACATGTTGGCCATGAGAAAAGGGCCGCGGCAGATTTTCTTTGGCCTGTCACCTGGGTGGCTGGTCAACATGGCAGAGAAGAAAATCCTTAAACCAAGAGATGAAAAGTTGCTACAATATTACAATGCTCAGTAGTGCCTCTACACTAATACTCATGCCGTTTGATCATGTAAATACATGTTGTTGTTGTTGTTATTGACTAAAAAAAATATCAGAATATAGTCACATCAGTCTTTGTGTGAATGGATGTGTGTGTGAGAGAAAGATGCAGCCTCAGAGTATTTGTTGGCTTATTTTTTAAGGCCTTCACCACAATTAAAGTTTGTCAGAGTAAATATAGGAGCATCAGTGAGAAAAATGTAATATGCATAACATGTTATCACATTAATGTCTTGAGGGCTTAATATAAGAAAACAAATATGAAGGTATCTCTGTATTGATTATGATATGATGAGTTATGAACTAGAAGTAGCATAGTTGTTAGTGAGCTGAGCTGAAATCTGGACATTTGCCCGACACTCAAGAGAGAGCCTGGCATTCAACCATTTTGGGCCTGGATTGAGACCCTTCATAAATGTTAGAGACTGAGGTTCAGGGTAGACATTTGGTTTACTAACTGCAAAAGTAAATGATCTGAAAATAGGCATCCTACACAGTTCTGGCTATAGCCAGATTGGTGTCTTGGTTCAAGCCTGAGCTGGTGTGGATTGAGCCATGCATATGAGAGTTAATTTCCTACTTGCAACTCTTAGCAGTGAAAGTGAGCAAAGCACCAGGTTGGTAACTTGCCATTAGTAACTGGGAGATGGAAGGAGCGTGAGTATGAGCAGGTGAGAGGAAACTGGGAAAATAAGAACTAAAGACCGAAAAACAGGAAACAGATGCCTGTTGTTGGTGTGTATGTGTGCCACGGTAAACGGTGAGTGTGTGTGATTAGTCACAAAGCAGCTGTGTCCGGGCCGCACATTCAAACTACGAGTCGAGTCACACTCGGAACTCTGTCAACAAGCATGCTGTTTTTCAAAAAGACTTCAGGTCTTGTTATCTGTAGGCTATTAAGCAGACAAAACTTCTGTATAGTAGTATATTCCACAGGATGATTTTTTTTAAATAGAAAATATCTGTCTGATCTGACGTAGCCTAATTTGCGTCACTGAATTACATTCTTTAAATTTTTTAGCATCATACGTTTTCCTTTATGCGTTTTCCCGATTCAAATTGTAGCCTTGGCAATTTAGGCCTATTTCTTATCTAATCTTGACCTAAAGGCTAAACGGTATTTTGCTAATATTGGTGAACAATTATTAGGCTAATATTATTATTATTATTATTATTCCATATTATATCATCATTATGCCTACTATTATTATTGGGCTTTTGGTTTACCCGGGTTTAGGAGGCTAAGGGAATGTGGTTTTAGTGTTGTTACGTAAACAAAAATCTAGTCTAAAAATCTTATTACGCATAAAATGAAGACTTCCTCCCTTACTTATGTTTTTCGTTCCCCATCTTTTTTTGTTTGTTTAGTTAGTTCACTTAAACTTCGGATGATGTCCGTAAATAGCTCTCTGGTTCATGCAGATATTGTCTTAAGGGACGAGGCCATAGAATTTCAGCTGGTACGAGGCTTTATCAAAGGAAGCATATGTTAGTGTGTGCGCACGGCTGGCCGTATTGTGTAAACCCAACCACCACCAGCTCCCTCTTTCTCCTACGTGCGGCACAGCGCGGAAATGTCACCAAGGCTTGTACCCACGCGCTGATCTTATCGACGGGCAGGACGGGATCCTCTGGAGCGCGCTTGGCGCACCCGAGGTTATGCGCCAAATTGAAGGACTAATAATTCTTATTTTGCGAGTTCAAATTTCAGAAAAGGTTTTGCTATCTAGTAAACTATTTGTTTTACTTTTTATCTTCACAAGTCAGCCCTAAGCCCTATACCTCATCAAATGAATGTTTACTGAAAGACGTAGTCCTATGTACAAAGCTGCGTTTTTAAACCAATCCCTATAGGCTACAGGTTTAATAATCGTCGCACCAAACCTGAGTGCATTTACTTTAATTTACTTTAGAGGTAATTCACCAAATGGATGGTAAAACACTACTTAATATGGCTTTAACTAGTTTAGGTTACATGAAGTGTAGGAAATCACTCCTTACCAAATATTGGTTGTTTAAGTAACAGGTTAATATGCGGGATTGCAAAATTGGTCGATCATTAGGCCTACAGCCTAAATTTAGTTGTATTCAGTGCTAAGACTAATAACAGAATCAGGTAGCCTAATGTGTGAGATCTTCATACATCTGCCAACTTAGGCTATGTGGCTTTCAATAGGGCTGATAGGGTACCACTGCTGTGAGAGACATAAGGTTGATGCAGACGTTATGATTGAGTATTTCTTTTACGGGAGGCTGTTGTAGGAGTTAGTTTGAAATATTTACATGCCCTGGCCAGGCAGGAAAAGCGGCCAAAACCTTTCAGCATTATACTTTAAATAAATCAAACCACAGGAAAGAACAAAAACACAATCAGTGTTTATGAGCGAACCCCTGCTCTTATCTTCAAAGCTGCAGAACTCCCTCAGAATGAAACGCGGCCTGTGTGTGTGTGCGTATGCGTGCAGTTTGTGTGCGCGCGGGCACGTGTGTGTCTGTCTCAGATCATGTCTGCGCATTGCTCGCAAGCATAGCTGCATGTGTGCAAGTATTTGTGTGCATGCGATGGGGGTGTGGAGCAACACAAGACATCTGAGTCAATAATGAGAAAGAATTGCTTTTTGAATGAAATCAAGGCTAGACTGGTTGGGAGACAAGGGCAGAGCAAGATGATAAAGTTAATTGAATAACTGGCTGTTTGAGCTGCCTGAGCTTGGGTGACAGACAGGTTGAAGATCTTCAGTAATCAGGTCTACCAGGGATTTGATCAGACAGAACAGTTTGTGCTGAAAGCTCAGAATCTGATGACATAGAATAGTCCACATTTTAAAGACTTAAGTGAGTGAGTCAGAGAGAGTGAGTGTGTGTGGGGGGGGGGGGTGGGGTGGGGGGGGGGGCAAAATACAAGGGAAGGTAATCCATTGTATGGGTCTTATCACCTGAACTGCAACTGGAATACAATTCTTCATTTACAAAGAATACTCAATCAGAAGGAACGGGAGTTGTAAGTGGGTCCACTTCAAAGTAAATGAGTGAGAGCGTTTCTTCCCCTGCTTTCCGGAGACATCACACATACAGAATGATGAACTGTCCACTCTAGTGGGGTCTGGCTCCTCAGGGTCGTGCTTTGACTCTGTTCACTTCTTTGTCTGCCAAAAGCCAAGAACCGAGTTCTCCTCCCATGATTACCATCAGAAAGTTATTAATAGTCTCTCTCTCACACACACACACACACACACACTGACACAAAAACTCTGTGGTGGTCAAGGCTTGGTGGCCTACAACAACATAACATTTAGCTTTTCCTAGGAGCATCTGTTGTCCTCAAAACCACTAAGTATGTTGCCTGTACTATCATATAAAGGAATGTCATTGTATGTATGTATACACGCTATCCAGGATAATGACATCACACCACACATACATGCATTCATGGCTTACAATACTCTAAGCACCTGAATTTGTTTGAAAAAAGTTTGCTAAAGTCATTCGAAAAAAGTTTGCTAAAGTCATTTGACCGGTGTGGTGCATAGGTTTGGAATAATCAGATCATCCCTCTGTTAGACTACTTGTGTGTGTGTGTCTGTCTGTGTGTGTGTGTGTGTGTGTGTGTGTGTGTGTGTGTTTGTCTGTGGTTGTGTGTTATCTATTTTAAGAGGCGGTGCCTCATTGTGTCTCACTAATGAGGGCTCTGTAAGCATGCTTTCCCTAGGGGGCATGTAATCCTCTCAGTGTGTTTGGGTGTGAGTGTGTGTGTTTGCCCAAGGTGTGTTTTATCAGTGGTAGAGAAGGTGAGAGAGAGAGAGAGACCCTGAATATAATACTATGTCCCAGACTGAATTTGCCATGCAGACCACTTACCTGCTGTGCCAATACAATCCAGAATGGTACACATACAATGGCCTGCAACACAGCACTATATGGATACTCTGTAATCATAAATGGGGGTGGCAAAGAGATAGCTGGTGTCTCTTCTCAATTGTGCCCATCCTCCAGAATTGGACTGAATTGGAGGAAACCACAAATTAGCTGCAATACACCAACAGAATGAGCCAGTGTCTCCTTTATACAATGTCATCCCAAGCTCACATATGAACACAAAGCAATACAGCACTTACAAACCTACTTTCAATGCATTCTCAAAATGTAAGACCTCTTTATGTCTTTGCCAACACCACCTTCTCCAGTCTTCCATAACTCCAACATGCAAATGGAACAAGGTGAGCCCAAGTATTCCAGACAGTCTCCCAGGAAAGATGGTCCATCTTTGGGAAGAGCACAGAGCTGCGACCTGTTCTCTTGCAAAGTCTGACTCTTGTGACATCCAGATGATCCACTCGTCCCTGTATATGAGTGCTGTCCATTACAATGGAACATTGTAATCCACACACTCAAAGAACAATTGCCAGAAAACAATCACCCATTCAACAGTGCATACATACACAAGCAAACAACACACACACACACACACACACACAGGTCTATATATAGGCTTATAGGCTAACATAATAAACTGTGATAGAAAGAGGATGATAATAGAATTATGTATGTTTATTTAAAAAAAAAAAAAAGGAGTGAAAAGGAGGTGCCATTAAAACAAAACAAAAAAATCCCAAAAGTCCTGCCATGGGCCCTTAGTGCTGCACCCCACCACATCGGTGCTTGACACGACTGTCAAACGAAACTAACATTATTGTATTCACGCTGAGCTGCACGGGTTAATTAATTAACCCCATTAGAGAACTAAACAGCAGCTCGCGGCCCGTGTGCGTGATTTCACGCGCCGGGATGTGGATTCTGCCTTTTTAACTCTAACGGCGCGTGAACGAGCAGAGGTTTCAGAGAGAAAGCATGAAAGCCACGGAAAAATGAATCAATCATTTATTAACACCAGAGAGCTTTCAAGATCCTGCATGTGTATTGGCGTTCTTGTTTCTGTTTCTCGGAATGTGAATTCTATTCTGTGGCACTACACAGGCTTCCAAATTGGAGAAAACGTTTAGGCTATTATGGCCTACCTACCCATATTCTCTGTGGCATTTTCATGTCAAATATGATTGAAACTTTAAAAGGTTTCATATCAACACTAGATTGGATTAACAATAGCCTTGACGAGTAGATTCACAGACTGATTGATGAATAGGCCTGGTAGCCTAGATGGTTTTTTTTATGATAGAGTGATAGAGTAGCCTATTGTCTTTAGCCTATCATGTTAGACCTCAAAGTTTGAAGTCATTGCTTGTTTTCCTGTTTTGATACGGTTTGTGTGCCCTTTGCTATCGTGTTTACATTGACATCAGTGCAATAATTATTTCAACAAAAATAAACTATTTAAAGTCTTGATCAGATTTTGTTTGAGAACATAACAATTATTTATCGAAGATTTAATTAGGCCAGCACTTATCAAGTAATCAATCTAGATGGCCTACCACTATGATAAAACGTGGACAGGATTAAATTCGATTACTTGGATAGACGGCCTAACTAGACGAACATTAGTGCCTTAACTGTATAGATTAACCAACACACGTCTATGTTTTGACTTTTGACATTCTTGAGTTTCGTTAGAGCACCGCGCAGACCTGATTGCTCTTTGAAGATGAGTATCTTAACCTTAATCACTCATTGAATTAAGCGAGGCCAGATCTGAATAGAGCCGTCTGCCTGATCAAGGTGTGAAGGTGAGCTCCATCAGACTACAGTCTATTATAGAATCACATTATTTTGTCATGGCCTAAAGCTGTAGTCTTGCGTCTGCCACTATACGCTGATAACAGGTGCATTAGTAAAATGCCTGAAGGTATGCATGGCCTGGTGTGTATTCTAATATGGAGGCTGCCTGTTGGCGTGATAGGTTGTAGTAGATGACATGAGAATGGCCACTGTGTATGAACAACTGTGAGGTGGTTTAAGACCTTATTCCAGGTTTATTTATTAATCAAATCATCAAAATACACTCCTTCCATAACCTACCTTTTCACTCCGCATAATATTAATTGCAGTGTCTGCTCTTCATTGTGACTTATTCTTGTCATATTTGTGTGAGCAGCGCTAAAGCTGTATGAGCTAAATGACTGGCCATGCAGGCACCGACTTTATTTGAAATTGGGAAAATTTGTTGGCAGTCATCCCCAAATCATGTGTATGTGGAGGGAGATGATAGTTGCGCAACAACTTACACATCTTGCACTTAAACTCCTCCTGTTACCAAAAGCCAGAGGTGATATAGACAGGTTTTTGCATATCTACCCATCTCAGATGAGGGAAAAGTGAGACTGTCTGATGGATGTGAGGTGGATGAATACAGGGGAGTCTCAAACTCACACCTCAAGATCCACTCCTCCCGAGCTCCCATTGGCTCGCTCGATCCAGCGGGCCTACTTTAAGAATGGTGCCCTCTCCACCACAGCCAGCCATCAAAACCACGTGAGCATGTATTTTGAGCGGATGCTGCAAAACTTCGACATGGGCCCCGCCACCGTCTTTGAGAGTGAACGCTACTACCAGGCTCCTTCGCAACCGAAAGCTGAGACGCTGTCCAGCTCTCCTGTCTCTCAGCCGATCAGCCCCGTGTCGGTGGAATCCGAATCCAGCTGCTCGAGCCCGGAGGCCAAACCTTCGGCTGGGGAAGCTCGTGTCCGCAGACCGCTGAATGCCTTCATCATCTGGACCAAAGAGGAGCGGAGACGTCTGGCGCAGCTCAATCCTGAGCTTGAGAATACGGACCTTAGCAAAATCCTTGGTGAGTTGAGAATTGCAATTGCATTCAATGCACTCACATTGAATAGCATATGTCAAGTAAATTATGTGAACATGACATGCATTAGCTTTTGAGTAGAAAATGTTTGCATGGATTTGAAATGGGCATCTAAGCAGTGTACTGCACAGAAATGTGATAATAGATATGTCTAAATTGTTGTATTTTGTACTTGATTTTAACACTCTGATGTTTTCTTTTAGGTAAGACCTGGAAAGCTATGTCCCTTGCTGAGAAAAGGCCCTACATGCAGGAGGCAGAGAGGCTGAGGGTGCAGCACACCATTGATCACCCCAATTACAAATATCGGCCCCGTCGCCGCAAGCAGCTCCGCAAGACTGCCAGGCCAGCCCCTTGTGACAAGCTCTTGCCCAGTGACAGTCCTGTGGTCAGGTCTTACAGCACGCCATACAACCTCAGCTACTTGCTCCAGAACCCCCCAGCACAACATGGCTTCACACACACAGCTTCTTACTCTAACACACACTACATGGCTTCATACCCCAACACCTACCCTGTCGCCTACTCAAACACTAGCAGCACACCGTATTCCTATGGAGGTCTGGTCCCAGATGGCACCACAACCCCGAATCCACCGGCCTACATGAGCACAGTGCCGTATCCTGAGGACTATTACCCGGCCCAGCCAGCAGTGGCGCACCAGGGGCCTCAGGAGCAGGCTGACCAGCGGAGAAGCTGCAGCTGCTCACTGTGCAGTGGAGGGCTCTCTCTAGAGTTCTACCTGGAGCAGGTGAGACTGGACATGCTGGATGAGCTGGACCGCAGTGAGTTTGAACAGTACCTCAACCCAGCGAAGCCAAAAGACTAAAGACTAAAGACTCTGTTAGCTGTATTGGTTTCTTACTAAGGGATTATTAAGTTGCCAAACTGATCTAATTCTGCTGTTAGCCCCAGCAAGAGAGGGGGTCATTGGTGTGCTCATGTCACTTTCATTGTTGCTATGATGTGTATATGTTGATAAATAAATGATTATTTATTTAAATTAACATCAGTCTCAGTGGTTTCCTATAATGACAATGAATTGAATGTAATCTTTGATTTAATGAAATAGTGAGGATATACAATGAGGACTCTACATTAAACCATTTTCATGGTAATTAAATGTTTATTAAACATGTACATTTGGTTGTGTGCAGTGACACATTAATTAAAAGGTAATTACATCTAAATAGAGCTGGATTATCGAGTAACAGTAGTCGGCAAGCAAGACTAGTGACAGAAATATGGCAAAGGCAGCACCACTACTGTGTGACTTCATGTCATGGCAGAGAGAGGGAGGCGTGAGAGAGGCCAGGAATGAAAAAAGAGAAAGTCAGAGGGTGATTAAGGGAGGAGGAGTGGAGTGGGGAGGAGGTGAGAAGGCATCTTAGCTATAGACAGTTGCACAAACTGTGTACGGAAATTATATTGTAAACATATTTTCAGCACCATCCTGTGACCTGTTGTAAGTAACATAAATATATTCGCTCCCTCTCTCTTTCACAAATACACACAACACAACGCACACATTTTTACAAACATTATGAAACTAAATCTAATTTTATGTACTTAACCGTTTTTCCTCGAATGACAAAAATATCATTAAATAAACATTTCATTCCACATTTATCTTAGTGTGGATTTTGGGGATATTGATATGACAAAAATGTTACAGGTCGAGAGGATACATTCCAGGGATCAGTAAAGTTAGAAATTATATCTCTTTGTGCTGCAAATATTACATTATGGAATGTGGAATATTTAGGAATATTGACTCCTAAATATCTTCAGTTTACAGTCTGTCTAAATTTAGTCTTAGATTTGCTTACATTCAGCATTCCTCTGACTGTGCTATACTGAGGCCTGTTCCATTGATTATTTCCTGTTTTAGACTCACTGTGCATCCTGGTAAACTCTCAGTTCAGATAGTAGTCATCCATTTGGAATGTATTCGGAATGTGATAAGGAATGCTACGATAAAATAGAAAAAAAGTTTTACGAAAAAATATTGCAATTTGTGGATTCATGGCTATAATGGCAACAACAAATAAGCAAATTGAATACTTTTGTTATATACATTATATATACATTGTTATTTTGCTATGTCCTGCCTGTGGTGGATTTTTCTTTTCTTTGTATAGAAACACAAATGATGAATCAAGGAATTTTAGGTAATATCATTACACATTATGGGGACATGCAGGCACATATCGAGAAAGGGTGCCCGGACAATTAAAGAGAGAGAAGGATAGAGAGAGGGAGCAAAAGAGGAAGAGAGAGAGAGCGAGGGAGCTTTTCCCTTTCCAGACAGTAATATTTTTAGATTTAAATAGTTAAGGAGTGAGACATTCGATGCAATCTAAGTTAATTTAAGGCATGAATGGCTCAAGTCGACAGCAATCAGCCTTTGATTACAATAGGCTGACAGCCAGCAAAAGTGCCAGTCCGGTGCTGGGGGTTAAAGGACAGATGTCCAGGGGGTGAGATGGAGAGAGGAAAGGGACAGAGACCGAACGAGTAAGACAGTCAGACAGAGTGAGAGGCAGAGAGGGGGAATGAGGGAACAACACTGTTGGTTTAAGCTGGGTTGGGCGTTAGTATGATCAGTGGAGTGCTTGGGTGGGGCTTGTAGCCTGCTGGGCCCATACAATACAAAGCAGAGCACACGTCTGCCAGCAAGGCCCCCACCAACACACACATGCATTGCTATGTGACCTTGAAAAAGACCATCAAGTATTCTCTGATATTGTTTTTGCCTGGTCACACACGCTATAGAGGTTATGTCAAGTTAAAGACAGCAGTCCATACAATGTGTGTGTGTGTGTGTGTGTGAGAGAGTGTGTGTGTGTGTGTGTGTGTGTGTCCACTTCTCCACTCATCTCCTGTTTTCTCTCCTCATGTCTAGCACTTTCTTCTTTCCTTTCCATTCTGGCTCTCCTCCCTCCTCTTCCCTCCTCTCGACACCTCCCTCCCGATCTGCTGGACTGGACTGGACTGTGGTAGACTGTTATTTCCAAGTCTCGTATTCTTCCTGTGCTGTATGTGAGTGTGCATGTGTGTCAGTGTGTGGAGTCAGAAGTGATTATTTCTGCCTAGTGGGAATCTATGGAGAGTCTACTCTGGTGCTCTACTCAGGGCCACTCTCTTTTTCACACACACACACACACACACACACACACACACACACACACACACACACACACACACACACACACACACACCACACCCCACCACATGGAGTCATTATGTGTTTTTCTCTCAGTTGCCCAAGGAGGGCGCTGTTAGGGCCTACGCTGATTGGAGTGCTACTTGGACATGAACAATATGGGAAATGACACATGAAAGACAAAGCAAAATCAAATTTAGTTTCACTGATGAAGGACACACACACACACACATACACACACAAACTAGAGGTTCACATGAAGTCATGATGAATTAATCATGAAAATGGCTCTCTGCAAGCTCAATTTTAAAGTGTTTGTGTGTATGTATTGGACACTTGTTAGTTGTGTGTGGCAGAGAGAGAGAGAGGAAGAGAGAGTGAGAGAGAGAGATAGAGAGAGATTAGCAAAGGATGTAGATTAAAAGTAATCCATTTTGAAATGGAGTGATTAGAATTAGCGTACTACTGATGGAGTAAGAGAGTGGCATGAGGAGGGAGGACAGTAAGCATGACATCATGAGTGTTACAAATATGAAATCTCTCTGTGTGTGCGTGTGTGTGTGTGTGCGTGTGTGTGTGTGTGCGATGTGTGTGTGTGTGTGTGTGTGTGTGTGTGTGTGTGTGTGTGTGTGTGTGTGTGTGTGTGTGTGTGTGTGTGTGTGTGGTGTGTGTGTGTGTGAAAGAGGTAAATATTGGGGGTGGACAGATAGAGGCGGATGGGAACTTACTCTTAAAATATTCTTTATGTATGTGGTCCAGTTAACTCCATTCTTTGCATTCTGCTGTACAATGTCTGCATGCCACTAAAATATGACATGGCACCAAAAGTGCACCATTGTTTTGTAAGCAGTATCATAACAGCTGTGTTTGTGCCAGTGTAGATTTGCAATCTGGAAGATAACAAAGATTTATGAGGTGCAGGTACCTGCAATGGCTCCCTGTATAGTTTTGATTTTAACTTCATAACTGATAATTTCACAAATGTCTAATACGTGTGAATTGTAGAGATACTGTTAGCTCACGAGACACACACACATACACACATACACAGAGAGAGAGAGAGAAAGAGAGAGAGAGTGAGAGAAAGAGAGAGAGAGGCAGAGAGAGAAGTGAAGGAAACAGGTGTGTGTTTGAGTTTAGCTCTGCCCATATTTAGGCAACAATTTACTTCCACTCAATCACAGCTTCCCTTAGCATTTCTCATAATACATCAGCATAATCAAATTCTCTCTCTCTCTCTCTCTCTCTCTCTCTCTCTCTCTCTCTCTCTTCTTATCTCTCTTTCAGGCTGTCTGTCAACTCAGTTCAATTCAACAGAGCCTTGTTGGCATGACAAAAATACACTTTGTATTGGCAAAGCATTTCTAATTGTACAAGTTATGTGAAAGAAAGAAAACAAAGACAGAACATCATGCATCATACAGTACGGCAACAACAATGCGTGTGTGTGTGTGTGTGTGTGTGTGTGTGTGTGTGTGTGTGTGTGTGTGTGTGTGTGTGTGTGTGTGTGTGTGTGTGTGTGTGTGTGTGTGTGTGTGTGTGTGCGTGTGTGTGTGTGTGTGTGTGTGTGTGTGTGTGTGTGTGTGTGTGGATGAGTGCATGTACTGTAGGTGTGTATGCATGATTGTGTGTGTGTGTGTGTCACATGTGGATATGTGTGTGTGTGTGTGAATGTTAGTGTTTGATTGTGTGTCTGTCTCTGGTGTCATCTGGTGGCACTATAGATTAATTTGATTAATTAGTCTAATTTTAAACATGAATATCGATTTACCAAACATGCTTATTAGTGTGTGTGTGTGTGCGTATGTGTGTGTGTGTGTGTGTGTGTTTGTGTGTGGGTGTGTAGCTGGGGGAGAAGGTGTGACTCACAGTTTGGGTAAAGCAGGTCTAGGCTACCTTTCTGTGTGTTTCTGTATTGGAAACGTGTGGTTCCTGCTTTGGAACTGAAGAGGAAGTATAAACCTCCTAAAAGTAAAAAAGTAGCACAACACTCTGGGGCTCAATCAAACCCATGTACTCGTCAAACACACATACACATGCACACGCATACACACACACACACACACACACACACTCACATACACATGCATGCACACACACACACACTCACACACACACACTCACGCACGCACATACACACACTCACACTCACATACACACACACAGGCCACACACACATCCATCAGTGTCAGTGATTCCAGTGATGACACATGAGCCTGATGATGAGCGCAAGTCCATGATTGCTGGGAGGACGTTCCGGCTGGGAAGGCCTCATTTGGGAATGTCTCGGGAATGTCTGGGGTTGCGAGTGTAACCCGGCTGCTATATTTATTGTTATTGTAGGGCAGGGTTGCCAGATTGGGGTCTGTGCTGCACTGATAGTGCCTGTGTTATTGTAAGGCCACAAGGCCATCAGATAACACCCCCACAACGATAAGGCATGTTTGGGATGGTTCTGAGCCAGATCTCTCACACACACTCACACACACACAGAGTCCAATTGCTATCCATTGATTCAGATTATGCAGGATAAGATTCATAATCATCATCTGCAGTTTTTCTAACTGTGCTGCTGGTACAGTTCTTTGAGAAGCAATTGACCGAGCAGCGCAGTGCAGTGCAGGCATTCATTCACAGCCACCATGGTGTAGCAAAGCAATGTGTTACAGCAGTCAATAATCTCAAAATTGATAAATATCTGATATTACATACATTTCGTCATGCATGATATTCTGTAGACATGAAAGATTTCTTTATATGTGCATACAAATCTGATATACATAAATACATTAAATACACCATTTACTGTCACCATTAGATGTTGGTTTTATCTGTTG